>NW_027065164.1:0-22935 GCF_032884065.1 Artemia franciscana
TTAGTTTTCGAGGGTAATAGCTACGTATGTTGAAAAAATGAAGATATTAGACAATTTTATGATTGCAAATGGTAAAGAATGTGATTAAAGGCTCTTTTCCTATGTCAAAAGTTTTAGTTTTCGAGGGTAATAGCTACGTATGAAGAAAAAATGAAAATATTAGACTATTTTATGATTGCAAATGGTAAAGAATGTGATTAAAGGCTCTTTTTCTATTTCAAAAGTTTTAGTTTTCGAGGGTAATAGCTACGTATGTTGAAAAAATGAAGATATTAGACAATTTTATGATTGCACATGGTAAAGAATGTGATTAAAGGCTCTTTTCCTATTTCAAAAGTTTTAGTTTTCGAGAGTAATAGCTTTGTCTGTGGAAAAAATGAAGATATTAGACTATTTTATGATTTCAAATGGTAATCTCTTTTCCTATTTCAAAAGTTTTAGTTTTCAAAGGTAATAGCTACGTATGAAGAAAAAATGAAGATATTAGACTATTTTATGATTGCAAATGGTAAAGAATGTGATTAAAGGCTCTTTTCCTATTTCAAAAGTTTTAGTTTTCGAGGGTAATAGCTAAGTATGTTGAAAAAATGAAGATATTAGACTATTTTATGATTGCACATGGTAAACAATGTGATTAAAGGCTCTTTTCCTATTTCAAAAGTTTTAGTTTTCGAGGGTAATAGCTACGTATGTTGAAAAAATGAAGATATTAGACAATTTTATGATTGCACATGGTAAAGAATGTGATTAAAGGCTCTTTTCCTATTTCAAAAGTTTTAGTTTTCGAGGGTAATAGCTACGTATGTTGAAAAAATGAAGATATTAGACAACTTTATGATTGCACATGGTAAAGAATGTGATTAAAGGCTCTTTTCCTATGTCAAAAGTTTTAGTTTTCGAGTGTAATAGCTACGTATGTTGAAAAAATGAAGATATTAGACTATTTTATGATTGCAAATGGTAAAGAATGTGATTAAAGGCTCTTTTCCTTTTTCAAAAGTTTTAGTTTTCGAGGGTAATAGCTACGTATGTTGAAAAAATGAAGATATTAGACTATTTTATGATTGCAAATGGTAATCTCTTTTCCTATTTCAAAAGTTTTAGTTTTCGAGGGTAATAGCTAAGTATTTTTAAAAAATGAAGATATTAGACTATTTTATGATTGCAAATGGTAAAGAATGTGATTAAAGGCTCTTTTCCTATGTCAAAAGTTTTAGTTTTCGAGGGTAATAGCTACGTATGTTGAAAAAATGAAGATATTAGACAATTTTATGATTGCACATGGTAAAGAATGTGATTAAAGGCTCTTTTCCTATTTCAAAATTTTTAGTTTTCGAGAGTAATAGCTTTGTCTGTGGAAAAAATGAAGATATTAGACTATTTTATGATTTCAAATGGTAATCTCTTTTCCTATTTCAAAAGTTTTAGTTTTCAAAGGTAATAGCTACGTATGAAGAAAAATTGAAGATATTAGACTATTTTATGATTGCAAATGGTAAAGAATGTGATTAAAGGCTCTTTTCCTATTTCAAAAGTTTTAGTTTTCGAGGGTAATAGCTAAGTTTGTTGAAAAAATGAAGATATTAGACTATTTTATGATTGCACATGGTAAAGAATGTGATTAAAGGCTCTTTTCCTATTTCAAAAGTTTTAGTTTTCGAGGGTAATAGCTACGTATGTTGAAAAAATGAAGATATTAGACAATTTTATGATTGCACATGGTAAAGAATGTGATTAAAGGCTCTTTTCCTATTTCAAAAGTTTTAGTTTTCGAGGGTAATAGCTACGTATGTTGAAAAAATGAAGATATTAGACAACTTTATGATTGCACATGGTAAAGAATGTGATTAAAGGCTCTTTTCCTATGTCAAAAGTTTTAGTTTTCGAGTGTAATAGCTACGTATGTTGAAAAAATGAAGATATTAGACTATTTTATGATTGCAAATGGTAAAGAATGTAATTAAAGGCTCTTTTCCTATTTCAAAAGTTTTAGTTTTCGAGGGTAATAGCTACGTATGTTGAAAAAAACAAGATATTAGACTATTTTATGATTGCACATGGTAAAGAATGTGATTAAAGGCTCTTTACTTATTTCAAAAGTTTTATTTTTTCGAGGGTAATTGCTTTGTCAGTGGAAAAAATGAAGATATTAAATTATTTTATGATTGCAAATGGTAAAGAATGTGATTAAAGGCTCTTTTCCTATTTCAAAAGTTTTAGTTTTCGAGGGTAATAGCTACGTATGTTGAAAAAATGAATATATTAGACTATTTTATGATTGCAAATGGTAAAAAATGTGATTAAAGGCTCTTTTCCTATTTCAAAAGTTTTAGTTTTCGAGGGTAATAGCTACGTATGTTGAAAAAATGAAGATATTAGACAATTTTATGATTGCAAATGGTAAAGAATGTGATTAAAGGCTCTTTTCCTATGTCAAAAGTTTTAGTTTTCGAGGGTAATAGCTACGTATGAAGAAAAAATGAAAATATTAGACTATTTTATGATTGCAAATGGTAAAGAATGTGATTAAAGGCTCTTTTTCTATTTCAAAAGTTTTAGTTTTCGAGGGTAATAGCTACGTATGTTGAAAAAATGAAGATATTAGACAATTTTATGATTGCACATGGTAAAGAATGTGATTAAAGGCTCTTTTCCTATTTCAAAAGTTTTAGTTTTCGAGAGTAATAGCTTTGTTGTGGAAAAAATGAAGATATTAGACTATTTTATGATTTCAAATGGTAATCTCTTTTCCTATTTCAAAAGTTTTAGTTTTCAAAGGTAATAGCTACGTATGAAGAAAAAATGAAGATATTAGACTATTTTATGATTGCAAATGGTAAAGAATGTGATTAAAGGCTCTTTTCCTATTTCAAAAGTTTTAGTTTTCGAGGGTAATAGCTAAGTATGTTGAAAAAATGAAGATATTAGACTATTTTATGATTGCACAAGGTAAACAATGTGATTAAAGGCTCTTTTCCTATTTCAAAAGTTTTAGTTTTCGAGGGTAATAGCTACGTTTGTTGAAAAAATGAAGATATTAGACAATTTTATGATTGCACATGGTAAAGAATGTGATTAAAGGCTCTTTTCCTATTTCAAAAGTTTTAGTTTTCGAGGGTAATAGCTATGTATGTTGAAAAAATGAAGATATTAGACAACTTTATGATTGCACATGGTAAAGAATGTGATTAAAGGCTCTTTTCCTATGTCAAAAGTTTTAGTTTTCGAGTGTAATAGCTACGTATGTTGAAAAAATGAAGATATTAGACTATTTTATGATTGCAAATGGTAATCTCTTTTCCTATTTAAAAAGTTTTAGTTTTCGAGGGTAATAGCTAAGTATTTTTAAAAAATGAAGATATTAGACTATTTTATGATTGCAAATGGTAAAGAATGTGATTAAAGGCTCTTTTCCTATGTCAAAAGTTTTAGTTTTCGAGGGTAATAGCTATGTATGTTGAAAAAATGAAGATATTAGACTATTTTATGATTGCAAATGGTAAAGAATGTGATTAAAGGCTCTTTTCCTATTTCAAAAGTTTTAGTTTTCGAGGGTAATAGCTACGTATGTTGAAAAAATGAAGATATTAGACTATTTTATGATTGCACATGGTAAAGAATGTGATTAAAGGCTCTTTTCCTATTTCAAAAGTTTTAGTTTTCGAGGGTAATAGCTACATATGTTGAAAAAATGAAGATATTAGACAATTTTATGATTGCACATGGTAAAGAATGTGATTAAAGGCTTTTTTCCTATTTCAAAAGTTTTAGTTTTCGAGGTTAATAGCTACGTATGTTGAAAAAATGAAGATATTAGACTATTTTATGATTGCAAATGGTAAAGAATGTGATTAAAGGCTCTTTTCCTTTTTCAAAAGTTTTAGTTTTCGAGGGTAATAGCTACGTATGTTGAAAAAATGAAGATATTAGACTATTTTATGATTGCAAATGGTAATCTCTTTTCCTATTTCAAAAGTTTTAGTTTTCGAGGGTAATAGCTAAGTATTTTTAAAAAATGAAGATATTAGACTATTTTATGATTGCAAATGGTAAAGAATGTGATTAAAGGCTCTTTTCCTATGTCAAAAGTTTTAGTTTTCGAGGGTAATACCTATGTATGTTGAAAAAATGAAGATATTAGACTATTTTATGATTGCAAATGGTAAAGAATGTGATTAAAGGCTCTTTTCCTATTTCAAAAGTTTTAGTTTTCGAGGGTAATAGCTACGTATGTTGAAAAAATGAAGATATTAGACTATTTTATGATTGCACATGGTAAAGAATGTGATTAAAGGCTCTTTTCCTATTTCAAAAGTTTTAGTTTTCGAGGGTAATAGCTACATATGTTGAAAAAATGAAGATATTAGACAATTTTATGATTGCACATGGTAAAGAATGTGATTAAAGGCTCTTTTCCTATTTCAAAAGTTTTAGTTTTCGAGGTTAATAGCTACGTATGTTGAAAAAATGAAGATATTAGACAATTTTATGATTGCACATGGTAAAGAATGTGATTAAAGGCTCTTTTCCGATGTCAAAAGTTTTAGTTTTCGAGGGTAATAGCTAAGTATGTTGAAAAAATGAAGATATTAGACTATTTTATGATTGCAAATGGTAAAAAATGTGATTGAAGGCTCTTTTCCTATTTCAAAAGTTTTAGTTTTCGAGGGTAATAGCTATGTATGTTGAAAAAATGAAGATATTAGACTATTTTATGATTGCAAATGGTAAAGAATGTGATTAAAGGCTCTTTTCCTATTTCAAAAGTTTTAGTTTTCGAGGGTAATAGCTACGTATGTTGAAAAAATGAAGATATTAGACTATTTTATGATTGCACATGGTAAAGAATGTGATTAAAGGCTCTTTTCCTATTTCAAAAGTTTTAGTTTTCGAGGGTAATAGCTACGTATGTTGAAAAAATGAAGATATTAGACAATTTTATGATTGCACATGGTAAAGAATGTGATTAAAGGCTCTTTTCCTATTTCAAAAGTTTTAGTTTTCGAGGGTAATAGCTACGTATGTTGAAAAAATGAAGATATTAGACAACTTTATGATTGCACATGGTAAAGAATGTGATTAAAGGCTCTTTTCCTATGTCAAAAGTTTTAGTTTTCGAGTGTAATAGCTACGTATGTTGAAAAAATGAAGATATTAGGCTATTTTATGATTGCACATGGTAAAGAATGTGAATAAAGGCTCTTTTCCTATTTCAAAAGTTTTAGTTTTCGAGGGTAATACCTTTGTCTGTGGAAAAAATGAAGATATTAGACTATTTTATGATTGCAAATGGTAAAGAATGTGATTAAAAGCTCTTTTCCTATTTCAAAAGTTTTAGTTTTAGAGGGTAATAGCTACGTTTGTTGAAAAAATGAAGATATTAGACTATTTTATGATTGCAAATGGTAAAGAATGTGATTAAAGGCTTTTTTCCTATTTCAAAAGTTTTAATTTTCGAGGGTAATAGCTACGTATGTTGAAAAAATGAAGATATTAAAAAATGTTATGATTGCAAATGGTAAAGAATGTGATTAAAGGCTCTTTTCCTATGTCAAAAGTTTTAGTTTTTGAGGGTAATAGCTACGTATGTTGAAAAAATGAAGATATTAGACTATTTTATGATTGCAAATGGTAAAGAATGTGATTAAAGGCTCTTTTCCTATTTCAAAAGTTTTAGTTTTCGAGGGTACTAGCTACGTATGTTGAAAAAATGAAGATATTAGAATATTTTATGATTGCAAATGGTAAATAATGTGATTAAAGGCTCTTTTCCTATTTCAAAAGCTTTAGTTTTCGAGAGTAATAGCTTTGTCTGTGGAAAAAATGAAGATATTAGACTATTTTATGATTGCAAATGGTAATCTCTTTTCCTATTTCAAAAGTTTTAGTTTTCGAGGGTAATAGCTACGTATGTTTAAAAAATGAAGATATTAGACAATTTTATGATTGCACATTGTAAAGAATGTGATTAAAGGCTCTTTTCCTATTTCAAAAGTTTTAGTTTTCGAGGGTAATAGCTAGGTATGTTGAAAAAATGAAGATATTAGACAATTTTATGATTGCACATGGTAAAGAATGTGATTAAAGGCTCTGTTCCTATTTCAAAAGTTTTAGTTTTCAAGGGTAATAGCTACGTATGTTGAAAAAATGAAGATATTAGACAATTTTATGATTGCACATGGTAAAGAATGTGATTAAAGTCTCTTTTCCTATTTCAAAAGTTTCAGTTTTAGAGGGTAATAGCTACGTATGTTGAAAAAATGAAGATATTAGACAACTTTATGATTGCACATGGTAAAGAATGTGATTAAAGGCTCTTTTCCTATGTCAAAAGTTTTAGTTTTCGAGTGTAATAGCTACGTATGTTGAAAAAATGAAGATATTAGACTATTTTATGATTGCAAATGGAAAAGAATGTGATTAAAGGCTCTTTTCCTATTTCAAAAGTTTTAGTTTTCGAGGGTAATAGCTACGTATGTTGAAAAAATGAAGGAATTAGACAATTTTATGATTGCACATGGTAAAGAATGTGATTAAAGGCTCTTTTCCTATGTCAAAAGTTTTAGTTTTCGAGGGTAATAGCTACGTATGTTGAAAAAATGAAGATATTAGACTATTTTATGATTGCAAATGGTAAAGAATGTGATTAAAGGCTCTTTTCCTATTTCAAAAGTTTTAGTTTTCGAAGGTAATAGCTACGTATGTTGAAAAATTGAAGATATTAGACTATTTTATGATTGCACATGGTAAAGAATGTGATTAAAGGCTCTTTTCCTATTTCAAAAGTTTTAGTTTTCGAGGGTAATAGCTACGTATGTTGAAAAAATGAAGATATTAGACAATTTTATGATTGCAAATGGTAAAGAATGTGATTAAAGGCTCCTTTCCTATGTCAAAAGTTTTAGTTTTCGAGGGTAATAGCTACGTATGAAGAAAAAATGAAGATATTAGACTACTTTATGATTGCAAATGGTAAAGAATGTGATTAAAGGCTCTTTTCCTATTTCAAAAGTTTTAGTTTTCGAGGGTAATAGCTACGTATGTTGAAAAAATGAAGATATTAGACAATTTTCTGATTGCACATGGTAAAGAATGTGATTAAAGGCTCTCTTCCTATTTCAAAAGTTTTAGTTTTCGAGATTAATAGCTTTGTCTGTGGAAAAAATGAAGATGTTAGACTATTTTATGATTTCAAATGGTAATCTCCTTTCCTATTTCAAAAGTTTTAGTTTTCGAGGGTAATAGCTACGTATGAAGAAAAAATAAAGATATTAGACTAGTTTATGATTGCAAATGGTAAAGAATGTGATTAAAGGCTCTTTTCCTATTTCAAAAGTTTTAGTTTTCGAGGGTAATAGCTACGTATGTTGAAAAAATGAAGATATTAGACTATTTTATGATTGCACATGGTAAAGAATGTGATTAAAGGCTTTTTTCCTATTTCAAAAGTTTTAGTTTTCGAGGGTAATAGCTACGTATGTTGAAAAAATGAAGATATTAGACAATTTTATGATTGCACATGGTAAAGAATGTGATTAAAGGCTCTTTTCCTATTTCAAAAGTTTTAGTTTTCGAGGATAATAGCTACGTATGTTGAAAAAATGAAGATATTAGACAATTTTATGATTGCACAAGGTAAAGAATGTGATTAAAGGCTCTTTTCCTATGTCAAAAGTTTCAGTTTTCGAGGGTAATAGCTACGTATGTTGAAAAAATGAAGATATTAGACTATTTTATTATTGCAAAGGGTAAAGAATGTGATTAAAGGCTCTTTTCATATTTCAAAAGTTTAAGTTTTCGAGGGTAATAGCTACGTATGTTGAAAAAATGAAGATATTAGGCTATTTTATGATTGCACATGGTAAAGAATGTGAATAAAGGCTCTTTTCCTATTTCAAAAGTTTTAGTTTTCGAGGGTAATAGCTACGTTTGTTGAAAAAATGAAGATATTAGACTATTTTATGATTGCAAATGGTAAAGAATGTGATTAAAGGCTTTTTTCCTTTTTCAAAAGTTTTAGTTTTCGAGGGTAATAGCTACGTATGTTGAAAAAATGAAGATATTAGAAAATGTTATGATTGCAAATGGTAAAGAATGCGATTAAAGGCTCTTTTCCTATTTCAAAAGTTTTAGTTTTCGAGGGTACTAGCTACGTATGTTGAAAAAATGAAGATATTAGACAATTTTATGATTGCACATGGTAAAGAATGTGATTAAAGGCTCTTTTCCTATTTCAAAAGTTTTAGTTTTCGAGAGTAATAGCATTGTCTGTGGAAAAAATGAAGATATTAGACTATTTTATGATTGCAAATGGTAATCTCTTTTCCTATTTCAAAAGTTTTAGTTTTCGAGGGTAATAGCTACGTATGTTTAAAAAATGAAGATATTAGACTATTTTATGATTGCAAATGGTAAAGAATGTGATTAAAGGCTCTTTTCCTATTTCAAAAGTTTTAGTTTTTGAGGGTAATAGCTACGTATGTTGAAAAAATGAAGATTTTAGACTATTTTATGATTGCACATGGTAATGAATTCGATTAAAGGCTCTTTTCCTATTTCAAAAGTTTTAGTTTTCGAGGGTAATAGCTACGTATGTTGAAAAATGAAGATATTAGACAATTTTATGATTGCACATTGTAAAGAATGTGATTAAAGGCTCTTTTCCTATTTCAAAAGTTTTAGTTTTCGAGGGTAATAGCTAGGTATGTTGAAAAAATGAAGATATTAGACAATTTTATGATTGCACATGGTAAAGAATGTGATTAAAGGCTCTTTTCCTATTTCAAAAGTTTTAGTTTTCGAGGGTAATAGCTACGTATGTTGAAAAAATGAAGATATTAGACAATTTTATGATTGCACATGGCAAAGAATGTGATTAAAGGCTCTTTTCCTATTTCAAAAGTTTTAGTTTTCGAGGGTAATAGCTACGTATGTTGAAAAAATGAAGAAATTAGACAACTTTATGATTGCACATGGTAAAGAATGTGATTAAAGGCTCTTTTCCTATGTCAAAAGTTTTAGTTTTCGAGTGTAATAGCTACGTTTGTTGAAAAAATGAAGATATTAGACTATTTTATGATTGCAAATGGAAAAGAATGTGATTAAAGGCTCTTTTCCTATTTCAAAAGTTTTAGTTTTCGAGGGTAATAGCTACGTATGTTGAAAAAATGAAGATATTAGACTATTTTATGATTGCACATGGTAAAGAATGTGATTAAAGGCTCTTTTCCTATTTCAAAAGTTTTAGTTTTCGAGGGTAATAGCTTTGTCTGTGGAAAAAATGAAGATATTAGACAATTTTATGATTGCAAAAAGAATGTGATTAAAGGCTCTTTTCCTATTTCAAAAGTTTTAGTTTTCGAGGGTAATAGCTACGTATGTTGAAAAAATGAAGATATTAGACTAATTTTATGATTGCAAATGGTAAAGAATGTGATTAAAGGCTCTTTTCCTATTTCAAAAGTTTTAGTTTTCGAGGGTAATAGCTACGTATGTTGAAAAATGAAGATATTAGACTATTTTATGATTGCACATGGTAAAGAATGTGATTAAAGGCTCTTTTCCTATTTCAAAAGTTTTAGTTTTCGAGGGTAATAGCTACGTATGTTGAAAAAATGAAGATATTAGACTATTTTATGATTGCAAATGGTAATGTGATTAAAGGCTCTTTTCCTATTTCAAAAGTTTTAGTTTTCGAGGGTAATAGCTACGTATGAAGAAAAAATGAAAGATATTAGACTACTTTATGATTGCAAATGGTAAAGAATGTGATTAAAGGCTCTTTTCCTATTTCAAAAGTTTTAGTTTTCGAGGGTAATAGCTACGTATGTTGAAAAAATGAAGATATTAGACAATTTTATGATTGCACATGGTAAAGAATGTGATTAAAGGCTCTTTTCCTATTTCAAAAGTTTTAGTTTTCGAGGGTAATAGCTACGTATGTTGAAAAAATGAAGATATTAGACAATTTTATGATTGCACATGGTAAAGAATGTGATTAAAGGCTCTTTTCCTATTTCAAAAGTTTTAGTTTTCGAGGGTAATAGCTACGTATGTTGAAAAAATGAAGATATTAGACAATTTTATGATTGCACATGGTAAAGAATGTGATTAAAGGCTCTTTTCCTATGTCAAAAGTTTTAGTTTTCGAGGGTAATAGCTACGTATGTTGAAAAAATGAAGATATTAGACTATTTTATGATTGCAAAGGTAAAGAATGTGATTAAAGGCTCTTTTCCTATTTCAAAAGTTTAGTTTTCGAGGGTAATAGCTACGTATGTTGAAAAAATGAAGATATTAGACTATTTTATGATTGCACATGGTAAAGAATGTGATTAAAGGCTCTTTTCCTATTTCAAAAGTTTTAGTTTTCGAGGGTAATAGCTACGTTGTTGAAAAAATGAAGATATTAGACAATTTTATGATTGCACATGGTAAAGAATGTGATTAAAGGCTCTTTTCCTATTTTCAAAAGTTTTAGTTTTCGAGGGTAATAGCTACGTATGTTGAAAAAATGAAGATATTAGAAAATTTTATGATTGCAAATGGTAAAGAATGTGATTAAAGGCTCTTTTCCTATTTCAAAAGTTTTAGTTTTCGAGGGTAATAGCTACGTATGTTGAAAAAATGAAGATATTAGACTATTTTATGATTGCACATGGTAAAGAATGTGATTAAAGGCTCTTTTCCTATTTCAAAAGTTTTAGTTTTCGAGAGGTAATAGCATATGTTGAAAAAATGAAGATATTAGACTATTTTATGATTGCACATGGTAAAGAATGTGATTAAAGGCTCTTTTCCTATTTCAAAAGTTTTAGTTTTCGAGGGTAATAGCTACGTATGTTTAAAAAATGAAGATATTAGACTATTTTATGATTGCAAATGGTAAAGAATGTGATTAAAGGCTCTTTTCCTATTTCAAAAGTTTTAGTTTTCGAGGGTAATAGCTACGTATGAAGAAAAAATGAAGATATTTAGACTATTTTATGATTGCACATGGTAAAGAATGTGATTAAAGGCTCTTTTCCTATTTCAAAAGTTTTAGTTTTCGAGGGTAATAGCTACGTATGTTGAAAAATGAAGATATTAGACAATTTTATGATTGCACATGGTAAAGAATGTGATTAAAGGCTCTTTTCCTATTTCAAAAGTTTTAGTTTTCGAGGGTAATAGCTACCTATGTTGAAAAAATGAAGATATTAGACTATTTTATGATTGCAAATGGTAAAGAATGTGATTAAAGGCTCTTTTCCTATTTCAAAAGTTTTAGTTTTCGAGGGTAATAGCTACGTATGTTGAAAAAATGAAGATATTAGACTATTTTATGATTGCAAATGGTAAAGAATGTGATTAAAGGCTCTTTTCCTATTTCAAAAGTTTTAGTTTTCGAGGGTAATAGCTACGTATGTTGAAAAAATGAAGATATTAGACTCTTTTTATGATTGCACATGGTAAAGAATGTGATTAAAGGCTCTTTTCCTATTTCAAAAGTTTTAGTTTTCGAGGGTAATAGCTACGTATGTTGAAAAAATGAAGATATTAGACTATTTTATGATTGCACATGGTAAAGAATGTGATTAAAGGCTCTTTTCCTATTTCAAAAGTTTTAGTTTTCGAGGGTAATAGCTACGTATGTTGAAAAAATGAAGATATTAGACTATTTTATGATTGCACATGGTAAAGAATGAGATTAAAGGCTCTTTTCCTATTTCAAAAGTTTTAGTTTTCGAGGGTAATAGCTACGTATGTTGTTAAAAAATGAAGATATTAGACTATTTTATGATTGCAATGGTATTGTAATCTCTTTTCCTATTTCAAAAGTTTTAGTTTTCGAGGGTAATAGCTACGTATGTTGAAAAAATGAAGATATTAGACTATTTTATGATTGCAAATGGTAAAGAATGTGATTAAAGGCTCTTTTCCTATGTCAAAAGTTTTAGTTTTCGAGGGTAATAGCTACGTATGTTGAAAAAATGAAGATATTAGACTATTTTATGATTGCAAATGGTAAAGAATGTGATTAAAGGCTCTTTTCCTATTTCAAAAGTTTTAGTTTTCGAGGATAATAGCTACGTGTGTTGAAAAAATGAAGATATTAGACTATTTTATGATTGCAAATGGTAAAGAATGTGATTAAAGGCTCTTTTCCTATTTCAAAAGTTTTAGTTTTCGAGGTAATAGCTACGTATGAAGAAAAAATGAAGATATTAGACTATTTTATGATTGCAAATGGTAAAGAATGTGATTAAAGGCTCTTTTCCTATTTCAAAAGTTTTAGTTTTCGAGGGTAATAGCTACGTATGTTGAAAAAATGAAGATATTAGACAATTTTATGATTGCACATGGTAAAGAATGTGATTAAAGGCTCTTTTCCTATTTCAAAAGTTTTAGTTTTCGAGGGTAATAGCTACGTATGTTGAAAAAATGAAGATATTAGACTATTTTATGATTGCAAATGGTAAAGAATGTGATTAAAGGCTCTTTTCCTATTTCAAAAGTTTTAGTTTTCGAGGGTAATAGCTACGTATGTTGAAAAAATGAAGATATTAGACTATTTTATGATTGCACATGGTAAAGAATGTGATTAAAGGCTCTTTTCCTATTTCAAAAGTTTTAGTTTTCGAGGGTAATAGCTACGTATGTTGAAAAAATGAAGATATTAGACAATTTTATGATTGCACATGGTAAAGAATGTGATTAAAGGCTCTTTTCCTATTTCAAAAGTTTTAGTTTTCGAGGGTAATAGCTACGTTGTTGAAAAAATGAAGGTATTAGACAATTTTATGATTGCACATGGTAAAGAATGTGATTAAAGGCTCTTTTCCTATTTCAAAAGTTTTAGTTTTCGAGGGTAATAGCTACGTATGTTGAAAAAATGAAGATATTAGACTATTTTATGATTGCACATGGTAAAGAATGTGATTAAAGGCTCTTTTCCTATTTCAAAAGTTTTAGTTTTCGAGGGTAATAGCTACGTATGTTGAAAAAATGAAGATATTAGACTATTTTATGATTGCAAATGGTAAAGAATGTGATTAAAGGCTCTTTTCCTATTTCAAAAGTTTTAGTTTTCGAGGTAATAGCTACGTATGTTGAAAAAATGAAGATATTAGACTATTTTATGATTGCACATGGTAAAGAATGTGATTAAAGGCTCTTTTCCTATTTCAAAAGTTTTAGTTTTCGAGGGTAATAGCTACGTATGTTGAAAAAATGAAGATATTAGACAATTTTCTGATTGCACATGGTAAAGAATGTGATTAAAGGCTCTTTTCCTATTTCAAAAGTTTTAGTTTTCGAGAGTAATAGCTACGTTGTTGTGAAAAAATGAAGATATTAGACTATTTTATGATTGCAAATGGTAAAGAATGTGATTAAAGGCTCTTTTCCTATTTCAAAAGTTTTAGTTTTCGAGGGTAATAGTTACGTATGAAGAAAAAATGAAGATATTAGACTATTTTATGATTGCACATGGTAAAGAATGTGATTAAAGGCTCTTTTCCTATTTCAAAAGTTTTAGTTTTCGAGGGTAATAGCTACGTATGTTGAAAAAATGAAGATATTAGACTATTTTATGATTGCACATGGTAAAGAATGTGATTAAAGGCTCTTTTCCTATTTCAAAAGTTTTAGTTTTTGAGGGTAATAGCTACCTATGTTGAAAAAATGAAGATATTAGACTATTTTATGATTGCAAATGGTAAAGAATGTGATTAAAGGCTCTTTTCCTATTTCAAAAGTTTTAGTTTTCGAGGGTAATAGCTACGTATGTTGAAAAAATGAAGATATTAGACTATTTTATGATTGCAAATGGTAAAGAATGTGATTAAAGGCTCTTTTCCTATTTCAAAAGTTTTAGTTTTCGAGGGTAATAGCTACGTGTGTTGAAAAAATGAAGATATTAGACTGTTTTATGATTGCAATGGTAAAGAATGTGATTAAAGGCTCTTTTCCTATTTCAAAAGTTTTAGTTTTCGAGGGTAATAGCTACGTATGTTGAAAAAATGAAGATATTAGACTATTTTATGATTGCACATGGTAAAGAATGTGATTAAAGGCTCTTTTCCTATTTCAAAAGTTTTAGTTTTCGAGGGTAATAGCTACGTATGTTGAAAAAATGAAGATATTAGACTATTTTATGATTGCACATGGTAAAGAATGTGATTAAAGGCTCTTTTCCTATTTCAAAAGTTTTAGTTTTCGAGGGTAATAGCTACGTATGTTGTGGAAAAAATGAAGATATTAGACTATTTTATGATTGCAAATTGTAATCTCTTTTCCTATTTCAAAAGTTTTAGTTTTCGAGGGTAATAGCTACGTATGTTGAAAAAATGAAGATATTAGACAATTTTATGATTGCAAATGGTAAAGAATGTGATTAAAGGCTCTTTTCCTATGTCAAAAGTTTTAGTTTTCGAGGGTAATAGCTACATAAGTTGAAAAAATGAAGATATTAGACTATTTTATGATTGCAAATGGTAAAGAATGTGATTAAAGGCTCTTTTCCTATTTCAAAAGTTTTAGTTTTCGAGGGTAATAGCTACGTATGTTGAAAAAATGAAGATATTAGACTATTTTATGATTGCACATGGTAAAGAATGTGATTAAAGGCTCTTTTCCTATTTCAAAAGTTTTAGTTTTCGAGGGTAAAAAAATGAAGATATTAGACTATTTTATGATTGCAAATGGTAAAGAATGTGATTAAAGGCTCTTTTCCTATTTCAAAAGTTTTAGTTTTCGAGGGTAATAGCTACGTATGTTGAAAAAATGAAGATATTAGACAATTTTATGATTGCACATGGTAAAGAATGTGATTAAAGGCTCTTTTCCTATTTCAAAAGTTTTAGTTTTCGAGGGTAATAGCTACGTATGTTGAAAAAATGAAGATATTAGACTATTTTATGATTGCAAATGGTAAAGAATGTGATTAAAGGCTCTTTTCCTATTTCAAAAGTTTTAGTTTTCGAGGGTAATAGCTACGTATGTTGAAAAAATGAAGATATTAGACTATTTTATGATTGCACATGGTAAAGAATGTGATTAAAGGCTCTTTTCCTATTTCAAAAGTTTTAGTTTTCGAGGGTAATAGCTACGTATGTTGAAAAAATGAAGATATTAGACAATTTTATGATTGCAAATGGTAAAGAATGTGATTAAAGGCTCTTTTCCTATGTCAAAAGTTTTAGTTTTCGAGGGTAATAGCTACGTATGAAGAAAAAATGAAGATATTAGACTATTTTATGATTGCAAATGGTAAAGAATGTGATTAAAGGCTCTTTTCCTATTTCAAAAGTTTTAGTTTTCGAGGGTAATAGCTACGTGTGTTGAAAAAATGAAGATATTAGACTATTTTATGATTGCACATGGTAAAGAATGTGATTAAAGGCTCTTTTCCTATTTCAAAAGTTTTAGTTTTCGAGGGTAATAGCTACGTATGTTGAAAAAATGAAGATATTAGACTATTTTATGATTGCACATGGTAAAGAATGTGATTAAAGGCTCTTTTCCTATTTCAAAAGTTTTAGTTTTCGAGGGTATAGCTACGTATGTTGAAAAAATGAAGATATTAGACTATTTTATGATTGCACATGGTAAAGAATCTCTTTTCCTATTTCAAAAGTTTTAGTTTTCGAGGGTAATAGCTACGTATGTTGAAAAAATGAAGATATTAGACTATTTTATGATTGCAAATGGTAATCTCTTTTCCTATTTCAAAAGTTTTAGTTTTCGAGGGTAATAGCTACGTATGTTGAAAAAATGAAGATATTAGACTATTTTATGATTGCAAATGGTAAAGAATGTGATTAAAGGCTCTTTTCCTATTTCAAAAGTTTTAGTTTTCGAGGGTAATAGCTACGTAAGTTGAAAAAATGAAGATATTAGACTATTTTATGATTGCAAATGGTAAAGAATGTGATTAAAGCTCTTTTCCTATTTCAAAAGTTTTAGTTTTCGAGGGTATAGCTACGTATGTTGAAAAAATGAAGATATTAGACTATTTTATGATTGCATATGGTAAAGAATGTGATTAAAGGCTCTTTTCCTATTTCAAAAGTTTTAGTTTTCGAGGGTAATAGCTACGTATGTTGAAAAAATGAAGATATTAGACTATTTTATGATTGCAAATGGTAATGTGATTAAAGCTCTTTTCCTATTTCAAAAGTTTTAGTTTTCGAGGGTAATAGCTACGTATGTTGAAAAAATGAAGATATTAGACTATTTTATGATTGCACATGGTAAAGAATGTGATTAAAGGCTCTTTTCCTATTTCAAAAGTTTTAGTTTTCGAGGGTAATAGCTACGTATGTTGAAAAAATGAAGATATTAGACTATTTTATGATTGCAATGGTAAAGAATGTGATTAAAGGCTCTTTTCCTATTTCAAAAGTTTTAGTTTTCGAGGGTAATAGCTACGTATGTTGAAAAAATGAAGATATTAGACTATTTTATGATTGCACATGGTAAAGAATGTGATTAAAGGCTCTTTTCCTATTTCAAAAGTTTTAGTTTTCGAGGGTAATAGCTACGTATGTTGAAAAAATGAAGATATTAGACTATTTTATGATTGCAAATGGTAAAGAATGTGATTAAAGGCTCTTTTCCTATTTCAAAAGTTTTAGTTTTCGAGGTAATAGCTACGTATGTTGAAAAAATGAAGATATTAGACTATTTTATGATTGCAAATGGTAAAGAATGTGATTAAAGGCTCTTTTCCTATTTCAAAAGTTTTAGTTTTCGAGGGTAATAGCTACTTATGTTGAAAAAATGAATATATTAGACTATTTTATGATTGCAAATGGTAAAGAATGTGATTAAAGGCTCTATTCCTATTTCAAAAGTTTTAGTTTTCGAGGGTAATAGTTACGTATGAAGAAAAAATGAAGATATTAGACTATTGTATGATTGCACATGGTAAAGAATTCGATTAAAGGCTCTTTTCCTATTTCAAAAGTTTTAGTTTTCGAGGGTAATAGCTACGTATGTTGAAAAAATGAAGATATTAGACAATTTTATGATTGCACATGGTAAAGAATGTGATTAAAGGCTCTCTTTCCTATTTCAAAAGTTTTAGTTTTCGAGGGTAATAGCTACGTATGTTGTAAAAAATGAAGATATTAGACTATTTTATGATTGCAAATGGTAAAGAATATGATTAAAGGCTCTTTTCCTATTTCAAAAGTTTTAGTTTTCGAGGGTAATAGCTACGTATGAATAAAAATGAAGATATTAGACTATTTTATGATTGCAAATGGTATAGAATGTGATTAAAGGCTCTTTTCCTATTTCAAAAGTTTTAGTTTTCGAGGGTAATAGCTACGTATGTTGAAAAAATGAAGATATTAGACTATTTTATGATTGCACATGGTAAAGAATGTGATTAAAGGCTCTTTTCCTATGTCAAAAGTTTTAGTTTTCGAGGGTAATAGCTACGTATGTTGAAAAAATGAAGATATTAGACTATTTTATGATTGCAAATGGTAAAGAATGTGATTAAAGGATCTTTTCCTATTTCAAAAGTTTTAGTTTTCGAGGATAATAGCTAAGTATGTTGAAAAAATGAAGATATTAGACAATTTTATGATTGCACATGGTAAAGAATGTGATTAAAGGCTCTTTTCCTATTTCAAAAGTTTTAGTTTTCGAAGATAATAGCTACGTATGTCGAAAAAATGAAGATATTAGACTATTTTATGATTGCAAAGGTAAAGAATGTGATTAAAGGCTCTTTTCCTATTTCAAAAGTTTTAGTTTTCGAGGGTAATAGCTACGTATGAAGAAAAAATGAAGATATTAGACTATTTTATGATTGCAAATGGTAAAGAATGTGATTAAAGGCTCTTTTCCTATTTCAAAAGTTTTAGTTTTCGAGGGTAATAGCTACGTATGTTGAAAAAATGAAGATATTAGACTATTTTATGATTGCACAATGGTAAAGAATGTGATTAAAGGCTCTTTTCCTATTTCAAAAGTTTTAGTTTTCGAGGGTAATAGCTACGTTGTTTGAAAAAATGAAGATATTAGACTATTTTATGATTGCAAATGGTAAAGAATGTGATTAAAGGCTTTTCCTATTTCAAAAGTTTTAGTTTTCGAGGGTAATAGCTACGTATGTTGAAAAAATGAAGATATTAGACTATTTTATGATTGCAAATGGTAAAGAATGTGATTAAAGGCTCTTTTCCTATTTCAAAAGTTTTAGTTTTCGAGGGTAATAGCTACGTATGTTGAAAAAATGAAGATATTAGACTATTTTATGATTGTACATGGTAAAGAATGTGATTAAAGGCTCTTTTCCTATTTCAAAAGTTTTAGTTTTCGAGGGTAATAGCTACGTATGTTGAAAAAATGAAGATATTAGACTATTTTATGATTGCAAATGGTAATCTCTTTTCCTATTTCAAAAGTTTTAGTTTTCGAGGGTAATAGCTACGTATGTTGAAAAAATGAAGATATTAGACTATTTTATGATTGCACATGGTAAAGAATGTGATTAAAGGCTCTTTTCCTATTTCAAAAGTTTTAGTTTTCGAGGGTAATAGCTACGTATGTTGAAAAAATGAAGATATTAGACTATTTTATGATTGCACATGGTAAAGAATGTGATTAAAGGCTCTTTTCCTATTTCAAAAGTTTTAGTTTTCGAGGGTAATAGCTACGTATGTTGAAAAATGAAGATATTAGACAATTTTATGATTGCACATTGTAAAGAATGTGATTAAAGGCTCTTTTCCTATTTCAAAAGTTTTAGTTTTCGAGGGTAATAGCTAGGTATGTTGAAAAAATGAAGATATTAGACAATTTTATGATTGCACATGGTAAAGAATGTGATTAAAGGCTCTTTTCCTATTTCAAAAGTTTTAGTTTTCGAGGGTAATAGCTACGTATGTTGAAAAAATGAAGATATTAGACAATTTTATAATTGCACATGGCAAAGAATGTGATTAAAGGCTCTTTTCCTATTTCAAAAGTTTTAGTTTTCGAGGGTAATAGCTACGTATGTTGAAAAAATGAAGATATTAGACAACTTTATGATTGCACATGGTAAAGAATGTGATTAAAGGCTATTTTCCTATGTCAAAAGTTTTAGTTTTCGAGTGTAATAGCTACGTATGTTGAAAAAATGAAGATATTAGACTATTTTATGATTGCAAATGGAAAAGAATGTGATTAAAGGCTCTTTTCCTATTTCAAAAGTTTTAGTTTTCGAGGGTAATAGCTACGTATGTTGAAAAAATGAAGATATTAGACTATTTTATGATTGCACATGGTAAAGAATGTGATTAAAGGCTCTTTTCCTATTTCAAAAGTTTTAGTTTTTCGAGGGTAATTGCTTTGTCTGTGGAAAAAATGAAGATATTAGACAATTTTATGATTGCACATGGTAAAGAATGTGATTAAAGGCTCTTTTCCTATTTCAAAAGTTTTAGTTTTCGAGGGTAATAGCTACGTATGTTGAAAAAATGAAGGTATTAGACAATTTTATGATTGCACATGGTAAAGAATGTGATTAAAGGCTCTTTTCCTATGTCAAAAGTTTTAGTTTTCGAGGGTAATAGCTACGTATGTTGAAAAAATGAAGATATTAGACTATTTTATGATTGCAAATGGTAAAGAATGTGATTAAAGGCTCTTTTCCTATTTCAAAAGTTTTAGTTTTCGAAGGTAATAGCTACGTATGTTGAAAAATTGAAGATATTAGACTATTTTATGATTGCACATGGTAAAGAATGTGATTAAAGGCTCTTTTCCTATTTCAAAAGTTTTAGTTTTCGAGGGTAATAGCTACGTATGTTGAAAAAATGAAGATATTAGACAATTTTATGATTGCAAATGGTAAAGAATGTGATTAAAGGCTCCTTTCCTATGTCAAAAGTTTTAGTTTTCGAGTGTAATAGCTACATATGAAGAAAAAATGAAGATATTAGACTACTTTATGATTGCAAATGGTAAAGAATGTGATTAAAGGCTCTTTTCCTATTTCAAAAGTTTTAGTTTTCGAGGGTAATAGCTACGTATGTTGAAAAAATGAAGATATTAGACAATTTTCTGATTGCACATGGTAAAGAATGTGATTAAAGGCTCTTTTCCTATTTCAAAAGTTTTAGTTTTCGAGAGTAATAGCTTTGTCTGTGGAAAAAATGAAGATATTAGACTATTTTATGATTTCAAATGGTATTCTCTTTTCCTATTTCAAAAGTTTTAGTTTTCGAGGGTAATAGCTACGTATGAAGAAAAAATGAAGATATTAGACTATTTTATGATTGCAAATGGTAAAGAATGTGATTAAAGGCTCTTTTCCTATTTCAAAAGTTTTAGTTTTCGAGGGTAATAGCTACGTATGTTGAAAAAATGAAGATATTAGACTATTTTATGATTGCACATGGTAAAGAATGTGATTAAAGGCTCTTTTCCTATTTAAAAAGTTTTAGTTTTCGAGGGTAATAGCTACGTATGTTGAAAAAATGAAGATATTAGACAATTTTATGATTGCACATGGTAAAGAATGTGATTAAAGGCTCTTTTCCTATTTCAAAAGTTTTAGTTTTCGAGGGTAATAGCTACGTATGTTGAAAAAGTGAAGATATTAGACAATTTTATGATTGCACATGGTAAAGAATGTGATTAAAGGCTCTTTTCCTATGTCAAAAGTTTTAGTTTTCGAGGGTAATAGCTACGTATGTTGAAAAAATGAAGATATTAGACTATTTTATTATTGCAAATGGTAAAGAATGTGATTAAAGGCTCTTTTCCTATTTCAAAAGTTTAAGTTTTCGAGGGTAATAGCTACATATGTTGAAAAAATGAAGATATTAGACTATTTTATGATTGCAAATGGTAAAGAATGTGATTAAAGGCTCTTTTTCTATTTCAAAAGTTTTAGTTTTCGAGGGTAATAGCTACGTATGTTGAAAAAATGAAGATATTAGACAATTTTATGATTGCAAATGGTAAAGAATGTGATTAAAGGCTCTTTTCCTATGTCAAAAGTTTTAGTTTTCGAGGGTAATAGCTACGTAAGAAGAAAAAATTAAGATATTAGACTATTTTATGATTGCAAATGGTAAAGAATGTGATTAAAGGCTCTTTTCCTATTTCAAAAGTTTTAGTTTTCGAGGGTAATAGCTACGTATGTTGAAAAAATGAAGATATTATACAATTTTATGATTGCACATGGTAAAAAATGTGATTAAAGGCTCTTTTCCTATTTCAAAAGTTTTAGTTTTCGAGAGTAATAGCTTTGTCTGTGGAAAAAATGAAGATATTAGACTATTTTATGATTGCAAATGGTAAAGAATGTGATTAAAGGCTCTTTTCCTATTTCAAAAGTTTTAGTTTTCGAGGGTAATAGCTACCTATGTTGAAAAAATGAAGATATTAGACAATTTTATGATTGCCTATTTCAAAAGTTTTAGTTTTCGAGGGTAATAGCTACGTATGTTGAAAAAATGAAGATATTAGACTATTTTATGATTGCAAATGGTAAAGAATGTGATTAAAGCTCTTTTCCTATTTCAAAAGTTTAGTTTTCGAGGGTAATAGCTAAGTATGTTTAAAAAATGAAGATATTAGACTATTTTATGATTGCAAATGGTAAAGAATGTGATTAAAGGCTCTTTTCCTATTTCAAAAGTTTTAGTTTTTGAGGGTAATAGCTACGTATGTTGAAAAAATGAAGATTTTAGACTATTTTATGATTGCACATGGTAATGAATTCGATTAAAGGCTCTTTTCCTATTTCAAAAGTTTTAGTTTTCGAGGGTAATAGCTACGTATGTTGAAAAATGAAGATATTAGACAACTTTATGATTGCACATGGTAAAGAATGTGATTAAAGGCTCTTTTCCTATTTCAAAAGTTTTAGTTTTCGAGGGTAATAGCTAGTATGTTGAAAAAATGAAGATATTAGACTATTTTATGATTGCACATGGTAAAGAATGTGATTAAAGGCTCTTTTCCTATTTCAAAAGTTTTAGTTTTCGAGGGCAATAGCTACGTATGTTGAAAAATGAAGATATTAGACAATTTTATGAATTGCACATGGCTAAAGAATGTGATTAAAGGCTCTTTTCCTATTTCATAAGTTTTAGTTTTCGAGGGTAATAGCTACTGTATGTTGAAAAAATGAAGATATTAGACTACTTTATGATTGCACATGGTAAAGAATGTGATTAAAGGCTCTTTTCCTATTTCAAAAGTTTTAGTTTTCGAGGGTAATAGCTACTTATGTTGAAAAAATGAAGATATTAGACTATTTTATGATTGCAAATGGTAAAGAATGTGATTAAAGGCTCTTTTCCTATTTCAAAAGTTTTAGTTTTCGAGGGTTATAGCTACATATGTTGAAAAAATGAAGATATTAGACTATTTTATGATTGCACATGGTAATCTCTTTTCATATTTCAAAAGTTTTAGTTTTCGAGGGTAATAGCTACGTATTTTTAAAAAATGAAGATATTAGACTATTTTATGATTGCAAATGGTAAAGAATATGATTAAAGGCTCTTTTCCTATGTCAAAAGTTTTAGTTTTCGAGGGTAATAGCTACGTAAGTTGAAAAAATGAAGATATTAGACTATTTTATGATTGCAAATGGTAAAGAATGTGATTAAAGCCTCTTTTCCTATTTCAAAAATTTTAGTTTTCGAGGGTAATAGCTACGTGTGTTGAAAAAATGAAGATATTAAACTATTTTATGATTGCACATGGTAAAGAATGTGATTAAAGGCTCTTTTCCTATTTCAAAAGTTTTAGTTTTCGAGGGTAATAGCTACGTATGTTGAAAAAATGAAGATATTAGACTATTTTATGATTGCACATGGTAAAGAATGTGATTAAAGGCTCTTTTCCTATTTCAAAAGTTTTAGTTTTCGAGGGTTATACCTACGTATGTTGAAAAAATGAAGATATTAGACTATTTTATGATTGCACATGGTA
>NW_027065165.1:0-22931 GCF_032884065.1 Artemia franciscana
TATGATTGCACATGGTAAAGAATGTGATTAAAGACTCTTTTCCTATTTCAAAAGTTTTAGTTTTTCGAGGGTAATATCTACGTATGTTGAAAAAATGAAGATATTAGACTATTTTATGATTGCAAATGGTAAAGAATGTGATTAATGGCTCTTTTCCTATTTCAAAAGTTTTAGTTTTCGAGGGTAATAGCTACGTATGTTGAAAAAATGAAGATATTAGACTATTTTATGATTGCAAATGGTAAAGAATGTGATTAAAAGCTCTTTTCCTATTTCAAAAGTTTAGTTTTCGAGGGTAATAGCTACGTATGTTGAAAAAATGAAGATATTAGACTATTTTATCATTGCAAATGGTAAAGAATGTGATTAAAGGCTCTTTTCCTATTTCAAAAGTTTTAGTTTTCGAGGGTAATAGCTACGTATGTTGAAAAAATGAAGATATTAGACAATTTTATGATTGCACATGGTAAAGAATGTGATTAAAGACTCTTTTCCTATTTCAAAAGCTTTAGTTTTCGAGGGTAATATCTACGTATGTTGAAAAAATGAAGATATTAGACAATTTTATGATTGCAAATGGTAAAGAATGTGATTAAAGACTCTTTTCCTATTTCAAAAGTTTTAGTTTTCGAGGGTAATATCTACGTATGTTGAAAAAATGAAGATATTAGACTATTTTATGATTGCAAATGGTAAAGAATGTCATTAAAGGCTCTTTTCCTATGTCAAAAGTTTTAGTTTTCGAGGGTAATAGCTACGTATGTTGAAAAAATGAAGATATTAGACTATTTTATGATTGCAAATGGTAAAGAATGTGATTAAAGGCTCTTTTCCTATGTCAAAAGTTTTAGTTTTCGAGGGTAATAGCTACGTATGTTGAAAAAATGAAGATATTAGACAATTTTATGATTGCACATGGTAAAGAATGTGATTAAAGACTCTTTTCCTATTTCAAAAGTTTTAGTTTTCGAGGGTAATATCTACGTATGTTGAAAAAATGAAGATATTAGACTATTTTATGATTGCAAATGGTAAAGAATGTGATTAATGGCTCTTTTCCTATTTCAAAAGTTTTAGTTTTCGAGGGTAATAGCTACGTATGTTGAAAAAATGAAGATATTAGACTATTTTATGATTGCACATGGTAAAGAATGTGATTAAAAGCTCTTTTCCTATTTCAAAAGTTTAGTTTTCGAGGGTAATAGCTACGTATGTTGAAAAAATGAAGATATTAGACAATTTTATGATTGCATATGGTAAAGCATGTGATTAAAGGCTCTTTTCCTATTTCAAAAGTTTTAGTTTTCGAGGGTAATAGCTACTTATGTTGAAAAAATGAAGATATTAGACTATTTTATCATTGCAAATGGTAAAGAATGTGATTAAAGGCTCTTTTCCTATTTCAAAAGTTTTAGTTTTCGAGGGTAAGAGCTACGTATGTTGAAAAAATGAAGATATTAGACAATTTTATGATTGCACATGGTAAAGAATGTGATTAAAGACTCTTTTCCTATTTCAAAAGTTTTAGTTTTCGAGGGTAATATCTACGTATGTTGAAAAAATGAAGATATTAGACTATTTTATGATTGCAAATGGTAAAGAATGTGATTAATGGCTCTTTTCCTATTTCAAAAGTTTTAGTTTTCGAGGGTAATAGCTATGTATGTTGAAAAAATGAAGATATTAGACTATTTTATGATTGCACTTGGTAAAGAATGTGATTAAAAGCTCTTTTCCTATTTCAAAAGTTTTGTTTTCGAGGGTAATAGCTACGTATGTTGAAAAATGAAGATTTTAGACAATTTTATGATTGCACATGGTAAAGTATGTGATTAAAGGCTCTTTTCCCTATTTCAAAAGTTTTAGTTTTCGAGGGTAATAGCTACGTATGTTGAAAAAATGAAGATATTAGACTATTTTATGTTTGCAAATGGTAAAGAATGTAATTAAAGGCTCTTTTCCTATTTCAAAAGTTTTAGTTTTCGAGGGTAATAGCTACGTATGTTGAAAAAATGAAGATATTAGACTATTTTATGATTGCAAATGATAAAGAATGTTATTAAAGGCTATTTTCCTATTTCAAAAGTTTTAGTTTTCGAGGGTAATAACTACGTATGTTGAAAAAATGAAGATATTAGACTATTTTATGATTGCACATGGTAAAGAATGTGATTAAAGGCTCTTTTCCTATTTCAAAAGTTTTAGTTTTGAGGGTAATAGCTTTGTATGTTGAAAAAATGAAGATATTAGGACTATTTTATGATTGCAAATGGTAAAGAATGTGATTAAAGGCTCTTTTCCTATTTCAAAAGTTTTAGTTTTCGAGGGTAATAGCTACGTATGTTGAAAAAATGAAGATATTAGACTATTTTATGATTGCAAATGGTAAAGAATGTGATTAAAGTCTTTTTCTATTTCAAAAGTTATAGTTTTCGAGGGTAATAGCTACTTATGTTGAAAAAATGAAGATATTAGACTATTTTATCATTGCAAATGGTAAAGAATGTGATTAAAGGCTCTTTTCCTATGTCAAAAGTTTTAGTTTTCGAGGGTAATAGCTACGTATGTTGAAAAAATGAAGATATTTGACTATTTTTTGATTGCAAATGGTAAAGAATGTGATTAAAGGCTCTTTTCCTATGTCAAAAGTTTTAGTTTTCGAGGGTAAGAGCTACGTATGTTGAAAAAATGAAGATATTAGACTATTTTATGATTGCAAATGGTAAAGAATGTGATTAAAGGCTCTTTTCCTATTTCAAAAGTTTTAGTTTTCGAGGGTAATAGCTACGTATGTTGAAAAAATGAAGATATTAGACTATTTTATGATTGCACATGGTAAAGAATGTGATTAAAGGCTCTTTTCCTATTTCAAAAGTTTTAGTTTTCGAGGGTAATAGCTACGTATGTTGAAAAAATGAAGATATTAGACTATTTTATGATTGCAAATGGTAAAGAATGTGATTAAAGGCTCTTTTCCTATGTCAAAGTTTTAGTTTTCGAGGGTAATAGCTACGTATGTTCAAAAAATTAAGATATTAGACTATTTTATGATTGCACATGGTAAAGAATGTGATTAAAGGCTCTGCCTATTTCGAAAGTTTTAGTTTTCAAGGGTAATAGCTACGTATGTTGAAAAAATGAAGATATTAGACTATTTTATGATTGCAAATGGTAAAGAATGTGATTAAAGGCTCTTTTCCTATTTCAAAAGTTATAGTTTTCGAGGCTAATAGCTACGTATGTTGAAAAAATGAAGATATTAGACAATTTTATGATTGGATATGGTAAAGAATGTGATTAAAGACTCTTTTCCTATTTCAAAAGTTTTAGTTTTCGAGGGTAATAGCTACGTATGTTGAAAAAATGAAGATATTAGACAATTTTATGATTGCACGTTGTAAAGCATGTGATTAAAGGCTCTTTTCCTATTTCAAAAGTTTTAGTTTTCGAGGGTAATAGCTACTTATGTTGAAAAAATGAAGATATTAGACTATTTTATCATTGCAAATGGTAAAGAATGTGATTAAAGGCTCTTTTCCTATTTCAAAAGTTTTAGTTTTCGAGGGTAATAGCTACGTAGGTTGAAAAAATGAAGATATTAGCCTATTTTATGTTTGCAAATGGTAAAGAATGTAATTAAAGGCTCTTTTCCTATTTCAAAAGTTTTAGTTTTCGAGGGTAATAGCTACGTATGTTGAAAAAATGAAGATATTAGACTATTTTATGATTGCACATGGTAAAGAGTGTGATTAAAGGCTCTTTTCCTATTTCAAAAGTTTTAGTTTTCGAGGGTAATAGCTATGTATGCTGAAAAAATAAAGATATTAGACTATTTTATGATTGCACATGGTAAAGAATGTGATTAAAGGCTCTTTTCCTATTTCAAAAGTTTTAGTTTTCGAGGGTAATAGCTACGTATGTTGAAAAAATGAAGATATTAGACTATTTTATGATTGCAAATGGTAAAGAATGTGATTAAAGGCTCTTTTCCTATGTCAAAGTTTTAGTTTTCGAGGGTAATAGCTACGTATGATGAAAAAAATGAAGATATTAGACTATTTTATGATTGCACATGGTAAAGAATGTGATTAAAGGCTCTTTTCCTATGTCAAAAGTTTTAGTTTTCGAGGGTAATAGCTATGTATGTTGAAAAAATGAAGATATTAGACTATTTTATGATTGCAAATGGTAAAGAATGTGATTAAAGGCTCTTTTCCCTATTTCAAAAGTTTTAGTTTTCGAGGGTAATAGCTACGTATGTTGAAAAAATGAAGATATTAGACTATTTTATGATTGCAAATGGTAAAGAATGTGATTAAAGGCTCTTTTCCTATTTCAAAAGTTATAGTTTTCGAGGGTAATAGCTACGTATGTTGAAAAAATGAAGATATTAGACAATTTTATGAATGCACATGGTAAAGAATGTGATTAAAGGCTCTTTTCCTATTTCAAAAGTTTTAGTTTTCGAGGGTAATAGCTACGTATGTTGAAAAAATGAAGATATTAGACAATTTTATGACTGCACATGGTAAAGAATGTGATTAAAGGCTCTTTTCCTGTTTCAAAAGTTTTAGTCTTCGAGGGTAATAGCTACGTATGTTGAAAAAATGAAGATATTAGACTATTTTATGAATGCGAATGGTAAAGAATGTGATTAAAGGCTCTTTTCCTATTTCAAAAGTTTTAGTTTTCGAGGGTAATAGCTACGTATGTTGAAAAAATGAAGATATTAGACTATTTTATGATTGCAAATGGTAAAGAATGTGATTAAAGGCTCTTTTCCTATTTCAAAAGTGTTAGTTTTTGAGGGTAATAGCTATGTCTGTGGAAAAAAATGATGATATTAGACACTTTTATGATTGCACATGGTAAAGAATGTGATTAAAGGCTCTTTTCCTATTTCAAAAGTTTTAGTTTTCGAGGGTAATAGCTACGTATGTTGAAAAAATGAAGATGTTAGACTATTTTATGATTGCAAATGGTAAAGAATGTGATTAAAGGCTCTTTTCCTATTTCAAAAGTTTTAGTTTTCGAGGGTAATAGCTACGTATGTTGAAAAAATGAAGATATTAGACTATTTTATGATTGCAAATGGTAAAGAATGTCATTAAAGGCTCTTTTCCTATGTCAAAAGTTTTAGTTTTCGAGGGTAATAGCTACGTATGTTGAAAAAATGAAGATATTAGACTATTTTATGATTGCAAATGGTAAAGAATGTGATTAAAGGCTCTTTTCCTATGTCAAAAGTTTTAGTTTTCGAGGGTAATAGCTACGTATGTTGAAAAAATGAAGATATTAGACAATTTTATGATTGCACATGGTAAAGAATGTGATTAAAGACTCTTTTCCTATTTCAAAAGTTTTAGTTTTCGAGGGTAATATCTACGTATGTTGAAAAAATGAAGATATTAGACTATTTTATGATTGCAAATGGTAAAGAATGTGATTAATGGCTCTTTTCCTATTTCAAAAGTTTTAGTTTTCGAGGGTAATAGCTACGTATGTTGAAAAAATGAAGATATTAGACTATTTTATGATTGCACATGGTAAAGAATGTGATTAAAAGCTCTTTTCCTATTTCAAAAGTTTAGTTTTCGAGGGTAATAGCTACGTATGTTGAAAAAATGAAGATATTAGACAATTTTATGATTGCATATGGTACAGCATGTGATTAAAGGCTCTTTTCCTATTTCAAAAGTTTTAGTTTTCGAGGGTAATAGCTACTTATGTTGAAAAAATGAAGATATTAGACTATTTTATCATTGCAAATGGTAAAGAATGTGATTAAAGGCTCTTTTCCTATTTCAAAAGTTTTAGTTTTCGAGGGTAAGAGCTACGTATGTTGAAAAAATGAAGATATTAGACAATTTTATGATTGCACATGGTAAAGAATGTGATTAAAGACTCTTTTCCTATTTCAAAAGTTTTAGTTTTCGAGGGTAATATCTACGTATGTTGAAAAAATGAAGATATTAGACTATTTTATGATTGCAAATGGTAAAGAATGTGATTAATGGCTCTTTTCCTATTTCAAAAGTTTTAGTTTTCGAGGGTAATAGCTATGTATGTTGAAAAAATGAAGATATTAGACTATTTTATGATTGCAAATGGTAAAGAATGTGATTAAAGGCTCTTTTCCTATTTCAAAAGTTTTAGTTTTCGAGGGTAATAGCTACTTATGTTGAAAAAAATTAAGATATTAGACAATTTTATGATTGCACATGGTAATGCATGTGATTAAAAGCTCTTTTCCTATTTCAAAAGTTTTAGTTTTCGAGGGTAATATCTACGTATGTTGAAAAAATGAAGATATTAGACTATTTTATGATTGCAAATGGTAAAGAATGTGATTAAAGGCTCTTTTCCTATTTCAAAAGTTTTAGTTTTCGAGGGTAATAGCTACGTATGTTGAAAAAAATTAAGATATTAGACAATTTTATGATTGCACATGGTAATACATGTGATTAAAGACTCTTTTCCTATTTCAAAAGTTTTAGTTTTCGAGGGTAATATCTACGTATGTTGAAAAAATGAAGATATTAGACTATTTTATGATTGCAAATGGTAAAGAATGTGATTAATGGCTCTTTTCCTATTTCAAAAGTTTTAGTTTTCGAGGATAATAGCTACGTATGTTGAAAAAATGAAGATATTACACTATTTTATGATTGCATATGGTAAAGAATGTGATTAAAGGCTCTTTTCCTATTTCAAAAGTTTTAGTTTTCGAGGGTAATAGCTACGTATGTTGAAAAAAATTAAGATATTAGACAATTTTATGATTGCACATGGTAATGCATGTGATTAAAAGCTCTTTTCCTATTTCAAAAGTTTTAGTTTTCGAGGGTAATAGCTATGTCTGTTGAAAAAATGAAGATATTGGACTATTTTATGATTGCATAATATTTGTAGGCATGAATATATAATGAGTCGGAGGTAATAGGCTTGGGACTGTCTGTGCAGGATTTCGACTCTTGTTGATAGAAGAGCATCGCCAAGTGCTGAAAACCATGTTGTGACCAAGATGGGCCCAGGATTGCACAAAGCCTCCAACTTACTGGAGGTCCCAGGGACTTCTTGCTGTCCGGTTCTAAGCCGGCTTAAGCGCTTCGGTGTAGACTTGAGAAGATATGTTGGTCCCCATCCTGCACTGGTATCCGGGATCACTGCTTTTCTTGAAGCCAAAATAATTTCAAAGATTTAAAGAACATGAAAATTGGAACTTGGAATGTTACGACGTTAAAAAATGACTATCGCATCGACATTTTGACTGACGAATTCAGACGGTTTGAACTGGATTTATTTAGGAGTTTCAGAAACTCATATCCCAGGGGTAGGAAGCATGAAATTAGGTGACATAGAATTTGTTTACTCAGGAAGGAAGGATGGGGTACATAGACAGGGAGTAGGGCTCATGATGAATAAGGAAGCTGCTAAGTCTTGTTTAGGCTGGGAAGGTATTAATAATAGAATACTAATTGCTCATTTTATGACTAAAAAGTTTAGGGTATCAGTTATAGTAGTATATGCCCCCATTGAACCAACTGATGGAGATACTAGTGACTCAGATGAATTTTACTTACAGTTACAGGAGCAAATAGACAGGGTACCAGGTAGAAATATGGTGTTTTTGCTAGGAGATTTTAATGCCCAGGTTGGTAGAAATAGGGATAGATGGTATCCTAGCCTAGGTAATTTTGGTGTAGGAAAAGAAAACAGTAATGGCTATAGGCTTTTGCAATTTTGTAGGTATAACAACCTAGTTATAACCAATACGGTGTTTGGTCACAAAATGGCCCATAAGTTGACATGGTATTCACGTGATGGTAAGACAGCAAACCTTATTGATTATGTTATTGTAAACAGAAGACTAGCAGGATCAATACAAGATACTAGGGTGTATAGGAGTGCCGTTATTGATGTTAAAAGTAAAGATCACCATCTAGTAGTGTCTAAGGTTAATTTAAAGCTGAAATTTCGGAAGAGTAACTCCCCCCGGGAAGTTATGATGTTGGTAGACTTCAGGATGAAAATTTGAGAAAAAATTCCAGGAACAGTTGAGTACTAAACTTGAGGGTTTAAAATTTGACAATGTGGAAGATGGATGGAATAATTTCAGAAAAACAATTTGTGAAGTTGCTGATGGTGTCCTAGGGAAGAGTGCTAAGACAGCAACTAGGAATATTAGTGAAAAAGCTTTAGGTTTAATAGAGAGTAGAAGGGGTTTGTATAAGAATTATCTGAGCGATAGGTCGTATGAAAACAAAAGGAATGTAAAGAAAGTGGAGAAAGCATTAAAATATGAACTAAGGAGATGTGAAATGGAGGCGATGGATAAAATTGCTGAGGATCTGGAAGATGCGGCTAGACGGCATAATAGTAAAATATTATACTGGCATGTTAATAAATTGAAAGGGAGTAGCCGATCCGGACTAGTCCCAGTTAAAGATAGAAATGGGGTCACAATTAGTGATAAGGAAAAAGTTAAAGAAAGATGGGTGGAACATTTTGAGAATGTGCTAAACCGAGATACAGTTGCAGGAAAAGATATAGATGAAAATGAAAAAGTTTGTGATACCTTGGATGTGAAGGAAGATTTGTTTAGTGAGGAAGAATTAGCGACAGTACTAGAAGGATTAAAAAATAATAAGGCCCCAGGTGCTGATAGTATGATTAATGAGTTCCTTAAATATGGTGGCTCTGAGGTTAGGAATAAGCTACTGAAGATTATGAACATGATTTTTGAAAAAGGGGAAGTACCCAATGATTTTAGGAAAACCTTAATTAAACCACTGTATAAGAAAGGTGACAAGAGTGAATGTCGGAATTATCGAGGCATTATGCTGGTCTCTGTAGGTAGCAAATTACTGAGTAATATGATACTTTTTAGACTGAGACATGCTGTAGACAAAGTTTTAAGGGAAGAACAATGCGGTTTTAGAAAAGGTAGAGGATGTGTCGACCATGTTTTCACTCTTAGGTTAATAATTGAGAAGTCCCTTCGTTGTCAAACACCTTTGGTCCTTAGTTTTATCGATTATGAGCAAGCTTTCGATTCTGTTGATAGAACAGCGTTAACAAAGGTCTTATCGTTATATGGTATACCAGAAAAATACATTAAAGTGATTTGCGCTATGTACGAGAATAATACTGCTGCGGTTAAGGTAGGAAATGAGGTTAGCAACTGGTTTTGTATTAAATCAGGAGTTAAGCAGGGTTGTGTTCTATCCCCCTTTATATGGATCATTTTGATGGACTTCGTCTTAAGGAGCACAGGAAAGGCAATTGGAGACCATGGAATCAAATGGGGAGGAAGAACGCTCCTGGACTTAGATTATGCTGATGATTTAAGCATATTAGATGAAAGTGTGAGCAAAATGAATGAATTTTTAGAGGTTTTACGAGTTCAGGGTGCTAAAATAGGCTTGAAAATTAATGTTAAGAAGACTAAGTCACTAAGGTTAGGAATAAGTGAAGATGAACAGGTGACCTTAGGTAACGAAAAGATTGATCAGGTTGGGAGCTTCAGTTACCTTGGTAGTATTATTAGTAAAGATGGTGGGAGCAGTGAAGATGTTAAAAGTAGAATAGCTAAAGCTCAGGGTGTTTTTTCACAGTTAAAAAAAGTTTGGAAGAATAGAAAGATAAGCCTACAAACCAAGATTAGAATATTGGAAGCTACAGTGATGACAGTGGTCAAATATGGCTCTGAAGCATGGACACTCCGAAAAGCAGATGAAAATTTACTAGATGTTTTCCAGAGAAATTGCCTACGGATTGTTCTGGGTACCCGGCTGACTGACCGTATTTCAAACAGTAGGTTGTACGAAAAGTGTGGTTCAATCCTGCTTTCTGGGGCTATAATGAAAGAAAGGTTGAGATGGCTAGGCCACGTTCTACGGATGAAGGATGACAGATTACCGAAGATTGTCCTTTTTGGCCAACCGTCTGGGGCTACACGGAAAGCAGGTCGTCCTTGTCTGGGTTGGGAGGATGTCATAAATAAGGATTTAAAGGAAATGGGAACTTCCTGGGAGGGTGTAAAGAGGGAGGCTTTAAATAGATTAGGTTGGAGGAGGAGCGTGCGTAGCTGTGTTGGCCTCAGGCGGCTTGGTGCTGCAGTGAGTTATTAGTAGTAGTAGTAGTAGTATGTTGAAAAAATGAAGATATTAGACTATTTTATGATTGCAAATGGTAAAGAATGTGATTAAAGGCTCTTTTCCTATGTCAAAAGTTTTAGTTTTCGAGGGTAATAGCTACGTATGTTGAAAAAATGAAGATATTAGACTATTTTATGATTGCAAATGGTAAAGAATGTGATTAAAGGCTCTTTTCCTATTTCAAAAGTTTTAGTTTTCGAGGGTAATAGCTATGTCTGTGGAAAAAATGAAGATATTAGACAATTTTATGATTGCACATGGTAAAGAATGTGATTAAAGGCTCTTTTCCTATTTCAAAAGTTTTAGTTTTCGAGGGTAATAGCTACGTATGTTGAAAAAATGAAGATATTGGACTATTTTATGATTGCACATGGTAAAGAATGTGATTAAAGGCTCTTTTCCTATGTCAAAAGTTTTAGTTTTCGAGGGTAATAGCTACGTATGATGAAAAAATGAAGATATTACACTATTTTATGATTGCAAATGGTAAATAATGTGATTAGAGGCTCTTTTCCTATTTCAAAAGTTTTAGTTTTCGAGGGTAATAGCTACGTATGTTGAAAAAATTAAGATATTAGACAATTTTATGATTGCACATGGTAAAGCATGTGATTAAAGGCTCTTTTCCTATTTCAAAAGTTTTAGTTTTCGAGGGTAATAGCTATGTCTGTTGAAAAAATGAAGATATTGGACTATTTTATGATTGCACATGGTAAAGAATGTGAGTAAAGGCTCTTTTCCTTTGTCAAAAGTTTTAGTTTTCGAGGGTAATAGCTACGTATGTTGAAAAAATGAAGATATTAGACTATTTTATGATTGCAAATGGTAAAGAATGTGATTAAAGGCTCTTTTCTTATGTCAAAAGTTTTAGTTTTCGAGGGTAATAGCTACGTATGTTGAAAAAATGAAGATATTATACTATTTTATGATTGCAAATGGTAAAGAATGTGATTAAAGGCTCTTTTCCTATTTCAAAAGTTTTAGTTTTCGAAGGTAATAGCTACGTATGTTGAAAAAATGAAGATATTAGACTATTTTATGATTGCAAATGGTAAAGAATGTGATTAAAGGCTCTTTTCCTATTTCAAAAGTTTTAGTTTTCGAGGGTAATAGCTTTGTCTGTGGAAAAAATGAAGATATTTGACAATTTTATGATTGCACATGGTAAAGAATGTGATTAAAGGCTCTTTTCCTATTTCAAAAGTTTTAGTTTTCGAGGGTAATAGCTACGTATGTTGAAAAAATGAAGATATTAGACAATTTTATGATTGCACATGGTAAAGAATGTGATTAAAGGCTCTTTTCCTATTTCAAAAGTTTTAGTTTTCGAGGATAATAGCTACGTATGTTGAAAAAATCAAGATATTAGACTATTTTATGATTGCACATGGTAAAGAATGTGATTAAAGGCTATTTTCCTATTTCAAAAGTTTTAGTTTTCGAGGGTAATAGCTACGTATGTTGAAAAAATGAAGATATTAGACTATTTTATGATTGCAAATGGTAAAAAATGTGATTAAAGGCTCTTTTCCTATTTCAAAAGTTTTAGTTTTCGAGGGTAATAGCTTTGTCTGTGGAAAAAATGAAGATATTAGACTATTTTATGATTGCAGATGGTAAAGAATGTGATTAAAGGCTCTTTTCCTATGTCAAAAGTTTTAGTTTTCGAGGGTAATAGCTACGTATGTTGAAAAAATGAAGATATTAGACTATGTTATGATTGCAAATGGTAAAGAATGTGATTAAAGGCTCTTTTCCTATTTCAAAAGTTTTAGTTTTCGAGGGTAATAGCTACGTATGTTGAAAAAATGAAGATATTAGACTATTTTATGATTGCAAATGGTAAAGAATGTGATTAAAGGCTGTTTTCCTATTTCAAAAGTTTTAGTTTTCGAGGGTAATAGTTACGTATTTTGAAAAAATGAAGAAATTAGACAATTTTATGATTGCACATGGTAAAGAATGTGATTAAAGGCTCTTTTCCTATTTCAAAAGTTTTAGTTTTCGAGGGTAATAGCTACGTATGTTGAAAAAATGAAGATATTAGACTATTTTATGATTGCAAATGGTAAAGAATGTGATTAAAGGCTCTTTTCCTATTTCAAAAGTTTTAGTTTTCGAGGGTAATAGCTATGTCTGTTGAAAAAATGAAGATATTGGACTTCTTTATGATTGCACATGGTAAAGAATGTGATTAAAGGCTCTTTTCCTTTGTCAAAAGTTTTAGTTTTCGAAGGTAATAGCTACGTATGTTGAAAAAATGAAGATATTAGACTATTTTATGATTGCAAATGGTAAAGAATGTGATTAAAGGCTCTTTTCCTATTTCAAAAGTTTTAGTTTTTGAGGGTAATAGTTACGAATTTTGAAAAAATGAAGATATTAGACAATTTTATGATTGCACATGGTAAAGAATGTGATTAAAGGCTCTTTTCCTATTTCAAAAGTTTTAGTTTTCGAGGGTAATAGCTACGTATGTTGAAAAAATTAAGATATTAGACTATTTTATGATTGCAAATGGTAAAGAATGTGATTAAAGGCTCTTTTCCTATTTCAAAAGTTTTAGTTTTCGAGGGTAATAGCTATGTCTGTTGAAAAAATGAAGATATTGGACTATTTTATGATTGCAGATGGTAAAGAATGTGATTAAAGGCTCTTTTCCTATTTCAAAAGTTTTAGTTTTCGAGGGTAATAGCTACGTATGTTGAAAAAATGAAGATATTAGACTATTTTATGATTGCAAATGGTAAAGAATGTGATTAAAGACTCTTTTCCTATTTCAAAAGTTTTAGTTTTCGAGGGTAATAGCTTTGTCTGTGGAAAAAATGAAGATATTAGACAATTTTATGATTGCACATGGTAAAGAATGTGATTAAAGGCTCTTTTCCTATTTCAAAAGTTTTAGTTTTCGAGGGTAATAGCTACGTATGTTGAAAAAATGAAGATATTAGACAATTTTATGATTGCACATGGTAAAGAATGTGATTAAAGGCTCTTTTCCTATTTCAAAAGTTTTAGTTTTCGAGGATAATAGCTACGTATGTTGAAAAAATCAAGATATTAGACTATTTTATGATTGCACATGGTAAAGAATGTGATTAAAGGCTATTTTCCTATTTCAAAAGTTTTAGTTTTCGAGGGTAATAGCTACGTATGTTGAAAAAATGAAGATATTAGACTATTTTATGATTGCAAATGGTAAAAAATGTGATTAAAGGCTCTTTTCCTATTTCAAAAGTTTTAGTTTTCGAGGGTAATAGCTTTGTCTGTGGAAAAAATGAAGATATTAGACTATTTTATGATTGCAGATGGTAAAGAATGTGATTAAAGGCTCTTTTCCTATGTCAAAAGTTTTAGTTTTCGAGGGTAATAGCTACGTATGTTGAAAAAATGAAGATATTAGACTATGTTATGATTGCAAATGGTAAAGAATGTGATTAAAGGCTCTTTTCCTATTTCAAAAGTTTTAGTTTTCGAGGGTAATAGCTACGTATGTTGAAAAAATGAAGATATTAGACTATTTTATGATTGCAAATGGTAAAGAATGTGATTAAAGGCTGTTTTCCTATTTCAAAAGTTTTAGTTTTCGAGGGTAATAGTTACGTATTTTGAAAAAATGAAGAAATTAGACAATTTTATGATTGCACATGGTAAAGAATGTGATTAAAGGCTCTTTTCCTATTTCAAAAGTTTTAGTTTTCGAGGGTAATAGCTACGTATGTTGAAAAAATGAAGATATTAGACTATTTTATGATTGCAAATGGTAAAGAATGTGATTAAAGGCTCTTTTCCTATTTCAAAAGTTTTAGTTTTCGAGGGTAATAGCTATGTCTGTTGACAAAAATGAAGATATTGGACTTCTTTATGATTGCACATGGTAAAGAATGTGATTAAAGGCTCTTTTCCTTTGTCAAAAGTTTTAGTTTTCGAAGGTAATAGCTACGTATGTTGAAAAAATGAAGATATTAGACTATTTTATGATTGCAAATGGTAAAGAATGTGATTAAAGGCTCTTTTCCTATTTCAAAAGTTTTAGTTTTCGAGGGTAATTGTTACGAATTTTGAAAAAATGAAGATATTAGACAATTTTATGATTGCACATGGTAAAGAATGTGATTAAAGGCTCTTTTCCTATTTCAAAAGTTTTAGTTTTCGAGGGTAATAGCTACGTATGTTGAAAAAATTAAGATATTAGACTATTTTATGATTGCAAATGGTAAAGAATGTGATTAAAGGCTCTTTTCCTATTTCAAAAGTTTTAGTTTTCGAGGGTAATAGCTATGTCTGTTGAAAAAAATGAAGATATTGGACTATTTTATGATTGCAGATGGTAAAGAATGTGATTAAAGGCTCTTTTCCTATTTCAAAAGTTTTAGTTTTCGAGGGTAATAGCTACGTATGTTGAAAAAATGAAGATATTAGACTATTTATGATTGCAAATGGCAAAGAATGTGATTAAAGGCTCTTTTCCTATTTCAAAAGTTTTAGTTTTCGAGGGTAATAGCTATGTCTGTGGAAAAATGAAGATATTAGACAATCTTATGATTGCACATGGTAAAGAATGTGATTAAAGGCTCTTTTCCTATGTCAAAAGTTTTAGTTTTCGAGGGTAATAGCTACGTATGTTGAAAAAATGAAGGAATTACACTATTTTATGATTGCAAATGGTAAAGAATGTGATTAAAGGCTCTTTTCCTATTTCAAAAGTTTTAGTTTTCGAGGGTAATAGCTATATCTGTTGAAAAGATGAAGATATTGGACTATTTTATGATTGCACATGGTAAAGAATGTGATTAAAGGCTCTTTTCCTTTGTCAAAAGTTTTAGTTTTCGAGGGTAATAGCTACGTATGTTGAAAAAATGAATATATTAGACTATTTTATGATTGCAAATGGTAAAGAATGTGATTAAAGGCTCTTTTCCTATGTCAAAAGTTTTAGTTTTCGAGGGTAATAGCTACGTATGTTGAAAAAATGAAGATATTATACTATTTTATGATTGCAAATGGTAAAGAATGTGATTAAAGGATCTTTTCCTATTTCAAAAGTTTTAGTTTTCGAAGGTAATAGCTACGTATGTTGGAAAAATGAAGATATTAGACTATTTCATGATTGCACATGGTAAAGAATGTGATTAAAGGCTCTTTTCCTATTTCAAAAGTTTTAGTTTTCGAGGGTAATAGCTACGTATGTTGAAAAAATGAAGATATAAGACTATTTTATGATTGCAAATGGTAAAGAATGTGATTAAAGGCTCTTTTCCTATTTCAAAAGTTTTAGTTTTCGAGGGTAATAGCTATGTCTGTGGAAAAAATGAAGATATTAGACAATTTTATGATTGCACATGGTAAAGAATGTGATTAAAGGCTCTTTTCCTATTTCAAAAGTTTTAGTTTTCGAGGGTAATAGCTACGTATGTTGAGAAAATGAAGATATTAGACTATTTTATGATTGCACATGGTAAAGAATGTGATTAAAGGCTCTTTTCCAATTTCAAAAGTTTTAGTTTTCGAGGGTAATAGCTACGTATGTTGAAAAATGAAGATATTAGACTATTTTATGATTGCAAATGGTAAAGAATGTGATTAAAGGCTCTTTTCCTATTTCAAAAGTTTTAGTTTTCGAGGGTAATAGCTAGGTTTGTGGAAAAAATGAAGATATTAGACTATTTTATGATTGCACATGGTAAAGAATGTGATTAAAGGCTCTTTTCCTATTTCAAAAGTTTTAGTTTTCGAGGGTAATAGCTACGTATGTTGAAAAATGAAGATATTAGACTATTTTATGATTGCAAATGGTAAAGAATGTGATTAAAGGCTCTTTTCCTATTTCAAAAGTTTTAGTTTTCGAGGGTAATAGCTACGTATGTTGAAAAAATGAAGATGTTAGACAATTTTATGATTGCACATGGTAAAGAATGTGATTAAAGGCTCTTTTCCTATTTCAAAAGTTTTAGTTTTCGAGGATAATAGCTACGTATGTTGAAAAAATCAAGATATTAGACTATTTTATGATTGCACATGGTAAAGAATGTGATTAAAGGCTCTTTTCCTATTTCAAAAGTTTTAGTTTTCGAGGGTAATAGCTACGTATGTTGAAAAAATAAGATATTAGACTATTTTATGATTGCAAATGGTAAAGAATGTGATTAAAGGCTCTTTTCCTATTTCAAAAGTTTTAGTTTTCGAGGGTAATAGTTACGTATTTTGAAAAAATGAAGATATTAGACAATTTTATGATTGCACATGGTAAAGAATGTGATTAAAGGCTCATTTCCTATTTCAAAAGTTTTATTTTTCGAGGCGAATAGCTACGTATGTTGGAAAAATGAAGATATTAGACTATTTTATGATTGCAAATGGTAAAGAATGTGATTAAAGGCTCTTTTCCTATTTCAAAAGTTTTAGTTTTCGAGGGTAATAGCTATGTCTGTTGAAAAAATGAAGATATTGGACTATTTTATGATTGCACATGGTAAAGAATGTGATTAAAGGCTCTTTTCCTTTGTCAAAAGTTTTAGTTTTCGAAGGTAATAGCTACGTATGTTGAAAAAATTAAGATATTAGACTATTTTATGATTGCAAATGGTAAAGAATGTGATTAAAGGCTCTTTTCCTATTTCAAAAGTTTTAGTTTTCGAGGGTAATAGTTACGTATTTTGAAAAAATGAAGATATTAGACAATTTTATGATTGCACATGGTAAAGAATGTGATTAAAGGCTCTTTTCCTATTTCAAAAGTTTTAGTTTTCGAGGGTAATAGCTACGTATGTTGAAAAAATTAAGATATTAGACTATTTTATGATTGCAAATGGTAAAGAATGTGATTAAAGGCTCTTTTCCTATTTCAAAAGTTTTAGTTTTCGAGGGTAATAGCTATGTCTGTTGAAAAAATGAAGATATTGGACTATTTTATGATTGCAGATGGTAAAGAATTTGATTAAAGGCTCTTTTCCTATTTCAAAAGTTTTAGTTTTCGAGGGTAATAGCTACGTATGTTGAAAAAATGAAGATATTAGACTATTTTATGATTGCAAATGGTAAAGAATGTGATTAAAGGCTCTTTTCCTATTTCAAAAGTTTTAGTTTTCGAGGGTAATAGCTTTGTCTGTGGAAAAAATGAAGATATTAGACAATTTTATGATTGCACATGGTAAAGAATGTGATTAAAGGCTCTTTTCCTATTTCAAAAGTTTTAGTTTTCGAGGGTAATAAATACGTATGTTGAAAAAATGAAGATATTAGACTATTTTATGATTGCAGATGGTAAAGAATGTGATTAAAGGCTCTTTTCCTATTTCAAAAGTTTTAGTTTTCGAGGGTAATAGCTACGTATGTTGAAAAAATGAAGATATTAGACAATTTTATGATTGCACATGGTAAAGAATGTGATTAAAGGCTCTTTTCCTATTTCAAAAGTTTTAGTTTCCGAGGGTAATAGCTACATATGTTGAAAAAATGAAGATATTAGACTATTTTATGATTGCAAATGGTAAAGAATGTGATTAAAGGCTCTTTTCCTATTTCAAAAGTTTTAGTTTTCGAGGGTAATAGCTACGTATGTTGAAAAAATGAAGATATTAGACTATTTTATGATTGCAAATGGTAAAGAATGTGATTAAAGGCTCTTTTCCTATGTCAAAAGTTTTAGTTTTTGAGGGTAATAGCTACGTATGTTGAAAAAATGAAGATATTATACTATTTTATGATTGCAAATGGTAAAGAATGTGATTAAAGGCTCTTTTCCTATTTCAAAAGTTTTAGTTTTCGAAGGTAATAGCTACGTATGTTGAAAAAATGAAGATATTAGACTATTTCATGATTGCACATGGTAAAGAATGTGATTAAAGGCTCTTTTCCTATTTCAAAAGTTTTAGTTTTCGAGGGTAATAGCTACGTATGTTGAAAAAATGAAGATATTAGACTATTTTATGATTGCAAATGGTAAAGAATGTGATTAAAGGCTCTTTTCCTATTTCAAAAGTTTAAGTTTTCGAGGGTAATAGCTATGTCTGTGGAAAAAATGAAGATATTAGACAATTTTATGATTGCACATGGTAAAGAATGTGATTAAAGGCTCTTTTCCTATTTCAAAAGTTTTAGTTTTCGAGGGTAATAGCTACGTATGTTGAAAAAATGAAGATATTAGACTATTTTATAATTGCACATGGTAAAGAATGTGATTAAAGGCTCTTTTCCAATTTCAAAAGTTTTAGTTTTCGAAGGTAATAGCTACGTATGTTGAAAAAATTAAGATATTAGACTATTTTATGATTGCAAATGGTAAAGAATGTGATTAAAGGCTCTTTTCCTATTTCAAAAGTTTTAGTTTTCGAGGGTAATAGCTATGTCTGTTGAAAAAATGAAGATATTGGACTATTTTATGATTGCACATGGTAAAGAATGTGATTAAAGGCTCTTTTCCTATTTCAAAAGTTTTAGTTTTCGAGGGTAATAGCTACGTATGTTGAAAAAATGAAGATATTAGACTATTTTATGATTGCAAATGGTAAAGAATGTGATTAAAGGCTCTTTTCCTATTTCAAAAGTTTTAGTTTCGAGGGTAATAGCTTTGTCTGTGGAAAAAATGAAGATATTAGACAATTTTATGATTGCACATGGTAAAGAATTTGATTAAAGGCTCTTTTCCTATTTCAAAAGTTTTAGTTTTCGAGGGTAATAGCTACGTATGTTGAAAAAATGAAGATATTAGACTATTTTATGATTGCACATGGTAAAGAATGTGATTAAAGGCTCTTTTCCTATTTCAAAAGTTTTAGTTTCCGAGGGTAATAGCTACATATGTTGAAAAAATGAAGATATTAGGCTATTTTATGATTGCAAATGGTAAAGAATGTGATTAAAGGCAATTTCCTATTTCAAAAATTTAAGTTTTCGAGGGTAATAGCTACGTATGTTGAAAAAATGAAGATATTAGACTATTTTATGATTGCACATGGTAAAGAATGTGATTAAAGGCTCTTTTCCTACTTCAAAAGTTTTAGTTTTCGAGGGTAATAGCTACGTGTGTTGAAAAAATGAAGATATTAGACTATTTTATGATTGCAAATGGTAAAGAATGTAATTAAAGGCTCTTTTCCTATGTCAAAAGTTTTAGTTTTCGAGGATAATAGCTACGTATGCTAAAAAAATGAAGATATTAAACTATTTTATCATTGCAAATGGTAAAGAATGTGATTAAAGGCTCTTTTCCTATTTCAAAAGTTTTAGTTTTCGAGGGTAATAGCTTTTTCTGAGGAAAAAAATGAAGATATTAAACTATTTTATGATTGAAAATGGTAAAGAATGTGATTAAAGGCTCTTTTCCTATGTCAAAAGTTTTAGTTTTCGAGGGTAATAGCTACGTATGTTGAAAAAATGAAGATATTAGACTATTTTATGATTGCAAATGGTAAAGAATATGATTAAAGGCTCTTTTCCTATTTCAAAAGTTTTAGTTTTCGAGGGTAATAGCTACGTATGTTGAAAAAATGAAGATATTAGACTATTTTATGATTGCAAATGGTAAAGAATGTGACTAAAGGCTCTTTTCCTATTTCAAAAGTTTTAGTTTTCGAGGGTAATAGTTACGTATTTGAAAAAATGAAGATATTAGACAATTTTATGATTGCACATGGTAAAGAATGTGATTAAAGGCTCTTTTCCTATTTCAAAAGTTTTAGTTTTCGAGGGTAATAGCTACGTATGTTGAAAAAATGAAGATATTAGACTATTTTATGATTGCACATGGTAAAAAATGTGATTAAAGGCTCTTTTCCAATTTCAAAAGTTTTAGTTTTCGAAGGTAATAGCTACGTTTGATGAAAAAATTAAGATATTAGACTATTTTATGATTGCAAATGGTAAAGAATGTGATTAAAGGCTCTTTTCCTATTTCAAAAGTTTTAGTTTTCGAGGGTAATAGCAATGTCGGTTGAAAAAATGAAGATATTGGACTATTTTATGATTGCACATGGTAAAGAATGTGATTAAAGGCTCTTTTCCTACTTCAAAAGTTTTAGTTTTCGAGGGTAATAGCTACGTATGTTGAAAAAAATGAGGATATTAGGCTATTTATGATTGCAAATGGTAAAGAATGTGATTAAAGGCTCTTTTCCTATTTCAAAAGTTTTAGTTTTCGAGGGTAATAGCTTTGTCTGTGGAAAAAATGAAGATATTAGACAATTTTATGATTGCACATGGTAAAGAATGTGATTAAAGGCTCTTTTCCTATTTCAAAAGTTTTAGTTTTCGAGGGTAATAGCTACGTATGTTGAAAAAATGAAGATATTAGACTATTTTATGATTGCAGATGGTAAAGAATGTGATTAAAGGCTCTTTTCCTATTTCAAAAGTTTTAGTTTTCGAGGGTAATAGCTACGTATGTTGAAAAAATGAAGATATTAGACAATTTTATGATTGCACATGGTAAAGAAATTGATTAATGGCTCTTTTCCTATTTCAAAAGTTTTAGTTTCCGAGGGTAATAGCTACATATGTTGAAAAAATGAAGATATTAGACTATTTTATGATTGCAAATGGTAAAGAATGTGATTAAAGGCTCTTTTCCTATGTCAAAAGTTTTAGTTTTCGAGGGTAATAGCTACGTATGTTGAAAAAATGAAGATATTAGACTATTTTATGATTGCAAATGGTAAAGAATGTGATTAAAGGCTCTTTTCCTATTTCAAAAGTTTTAGTTTTCGAGGGTAATAGTTACGTATTTTGAAAAAATGAAGATATTAGACAATTTTATGATTGCACATGGTAAAGAATGTGATTAAAGGCTCTTTTCCTATTTCAAAAGTTTTAGTTTTCGAGGGTAATAGCTACGTATGTTGAAAAAATGAAGATATTAGACTGTTTTATGATTGCAAATGGTAGAGAATGTGATTAAAGGCTCTTTTCCTTTGTCAAAAGTTTTAGTTTTCGAGGGTAATAGCTACGTATGTTGAAAAAATGAAGATATTAGACTATTTTATGATTGCAAATGGTAAAGAATGTGATTAAAGGCTCTTTTCCTATGTCAAAAGTTTTAGTTTTCAAGGGGAATAGCTACGTATGTTGAAAAAATGAAGATATTATACTATTTTATGATTGCAATTGGTAAAGAATGTGATTAAAGGCTCTTTTCCTATTTCAAAAGTTTTAGTTTTCGAAGGTAATAGCTACTAATGTTGAAAAAATGAAGATATTAGACTATTTCATGATTGCACATGGTAAAGAATGTGATTAAAGGCTCTTTTCCTATTTCAAAAGTTTTAGTTTTCGAGGGTGATAGCTACGTATGTTGAAAAAATTAAGATATTAGACAATTTTATGATTGCACATGGTAAAGCATGTGATTAAAGGCTCTTTTCCTATTTCAAAAGTTTTAGTTTTCGAGGGTAATAGCTATGTCTGTTGAAAAAATGAAAATATTGGACTATTTTATGATTGCACATGGTAAAGAATGTGATTAAAGGCTCTTTTCCTTTGTCAAAAGTTTTAGTTTTCGAGGGTAATAGCTACGTATTTTGAAAAAATGAAGATATTAGACTATTTTATGATTGCAAATGGTAAAGAATGTGATTAAAGGCTCTTTTCCTATGTCAAAAGTTTTAGTTTTCGAGGGTAATAGCTACGTATGTTGAAAAAATGAAGATATTAGACTATTTCATGATTGCACATGGTAAAGAATGTGATTAAAGGCTCTTTTCCTATTTCAAAAGTTTTAGTTTTCGAGGGTGATAGCTACGTATGTTGAAAAAATGAAGATATTAGACAATTTTATGATTGCACATGGTAAAAAATGTGATTAAAGGCTCTTTTCCTATTTCAAAAGTTTTAGTTTTCGAGGGTAATAGCTACGTATGTTGAAAAAATGAAGATATTAGACTATTTTATGATTGCAAATGGTAAAGAATGTGATTAAAGGCTCTTTTCCTATTTCAAAAGTTTTAGTTTTCGAGGGTAATAGCTACGTATGTTGAAAAAATTAAGATATTAGACAATTTTATGATTGCACATGGTAAAGCATGTGATTAAAGGCTCTTTTCCTATTTCAAAAGTTTTAGTTTTCGAGGGTAATAGCTATGTCTGTTGAAAAAATTAAGATATTGGACTATTTTATGATTGCACATGGTAAAGAATGTGATTAAAGGCTCTTTTCCTTTGTCAAAAGTTTTAGTTTTCGAGGGTAATAGCTACGTATGTTGAAAAAATGAAGATATTAGACTATTTTATGATTGCAAATGGTAAAGAATGTGATTAAAGGCTCTTTTCCTATGTCAAAAGTATTAGTTTTCGAGGGTAATAGCTACGTATGTTGAAAAAATGAAGATATTACACTTTTTTATGATTGCAAATGGTAAAGAATGTGATTAAAGGCTCTTTTCCTATTTCAAAAGTTTTAGTTTTCGAGGGTAATAGCTACGTATGTTGAAAAAATTAAGATATTAGACAATTTTATGATTGCACATGGTAAAGCATGTGATTAAAGGCTCTTTTCCTATTTCAAAAGTTTTAGTTTTCGAGGGTAATAGCTATGTCTGTTGAAAAAATGAAGATATTGGACTATTTTATGATTGCACATGGTAAAGAATGTGATTAAAGGCTCTTTTCCTTTGTCAAAAGTTTTAGTTTTCGAGGGTAATAGCTACGTATGTTGAAAACATGAAGATATTAGACTATTTTATGATTGCAAATGGTAAAGAATGTGATTAAAGGCTCTTTTCCTATGTCAAAAGTTTTAGTTTTCGAGGGTAATAGCTACGTATGTTGAAAAAAATGAAG
>NW_027065166.1:0-22668 GCF_032884065.1 Artemia franciscana
GCAGCGCCATTTATTTTGAATTGTGTTTCTAATAGAGCGGATTTTTTCTTTTAAAAATAGCCACACGGTAAAGATGAATTCTATAATTGTTTAGTTCATTAATTTTTTTTTTAATGTGTTAATATTTGTGATTTGGTAAATTTTATCATATTTAGTTTACGTATTGTTGCTAAAAAGAGGGATATATTAACAGGATAAGCTTGATTTTGTGTTACTTGGTTGTTTTTCATTTGCTGTTTTTTTTTCATAGGCATGTATTTTGGGGGTGATACCTGACACGGGGATGCCATGGATATTCTGTGGTACACTTGGCTGGGTAGAGAATTTAAAGTGGTGAAACCCTATAAGCCAGTGTATTCTCCTGATGAGCCCTTGTGTTGGGTTGTTGCCTCTGAACTATTTGTCTTTATTATTTTTTCTATTGTTTGGTAAATGACGACTTATACTTATTGACGACATGACTGCCTGTCCATGGATTATTCTTTATGGTTGATGGTGTTTGGCTATACTGTTTGACCTATGTGATTGAATGGATGAGTAGGGTTAAGGCCTCATGCAATTGCTGGTCTATATTAATCACTAATTTAGGAAAACAGTTTTCCTTTTCTCCTTCTGTCTTTATTTTATTTTTTTTTATGTGTTTGTGCTGTTGCATTGGTGATTTCTCTTTTCATGATATATATATATATATATATATATATATATATATATATATATATATATATATATATATATATATATATATATATATATATATATATATATATATATATATATATATATATATCTATATATATAAAAATAAGTTGTCTGTCTGTCTGTCTGTGGATCAGGTGATTTCGTTAATAATATACCATTTAAAACACCAAAATGAACATGCTGGAGTAGTCACTCGATGAGAGAGGGTGTCAGAACGGAGAATGAAGGTCCAGGTTCAAATCCTGGTTAGGCTAAAAAAGGTAAAAAACTAAAAACTAAAAAAAAACTGAAAAAACTAAAAAAAGGCAAAAACTACAAAAAAAACTAAAAACTAATAAAAAAAATAAAAAAGCTAAAAAACTAAAAAAACTAAAAAACTAAAAAAAAAACTTAAAAAAAAGGAAAAAACTGAAAAATAGAAGAGAAAAAGAAAACTAATAAAATTAAGAATAAAAATAAAAAAAAATAAAAAAGATAAAAACTAAAAAAAACTAAATTAGCAATCACCATCAACAAAGCTCAAGGGCAATCATTAGAATCATGAGGTATAGATCTGAATATGGATTGTTTTTCCCATGGACAATTATATGTTGCATGTTCAAGAGTCGGTAAACCTGACAATCTAAATAAATGACGACACTCAAAGAGAAAGCGACCGGGACAAAAGGAATGTTCGATTAGCAATCAACAAAGCACCGGGACACAGGGAGTATAAATGACGACCAGGACATAAGTAAAAAAAAAAACTAAAAAAACTAAAAAGAAGGTAAAAACTACAAAAAAACTAAAAAGAAAAAACAACTAAAAACTAATAAAAAAAACTAAAAAATCTAAAAATCTAAATAAACTAAAAAAGAAAAAAAAGAAAAAAGGAAAAAAATAAAGGAGAAAAACAAAACTAAAAAACGAATGTATATACAGACCGGGACACCGGGATACAAATGACGACCGGGACACAGGGAATATAAATGACGACCGGGACACAGGGACACAACTACAACGGGGACGCCGGGGGGCACAGGGGGATATAAATGACGACCGGGACACCGGGACACAAGGAATATAAATGACGCCCGGGACACTCAAAGAGAAATCACAGACTGGGACACCGGGACACAAATGACGACCGGGACACAGGGAATATAAATGACGACCGGGACATAACTACAAAGGGGACGCCGGGGTCCCCTTTGTCATATAATCGTCATATAAATGACGATGGCGACTCAGGGAATGGTCGATTAGCAATCACCATCAACAAAGCTCAAGGGCAATCATTAGAATCATGAGGTATAGATCTGAATACGGATTGTTTTCCCATGGACCATTATATGTTGCATGTTCAAGAGTCGGTAAACCTGACAATCTATTTATATGCACAGACAATGGGACAGCAAAGAATGTTGTATATTCGCAAGTTTTACGTAGTTAAAAACATATATATATATATATATATATATATACTAGCTGTTGGGGTGGCGCTTCGCGCCACCCCAACACCTAGTTGGTGGGGGCGCTTCGCGCCCCCCCCAAGCCCCCCCGCGCGCGTAAGTCGTTACGCGCCATAATAGTTACGCGCCATTGTAGTTGTGTCCCTATGTCCCACCTGTGAATATAGATAGATATATATATATATATGGTTTTAACTACGTAAAACTTGCGAATATACAACATTCTTTGCTGTCCCATTGTCTTTGCATATAAATAGATTGTCAGGTTTACCGACTCTTGAACATGCAACATATAATGGTCCATGGGAAAACAATCTGTATTCAGATCTATACCTCATGATTCTAATGATTGCCCTTGAGCTTTGTTGATGGTGATTGCTAATCGACCATTCCCTGTCCCGGTGTCCCGGTCGTCATTTACATCCCCCTGTTTCCCCCGGTGTCCCCGTTGTAGTTGTGTCCCTGTGTCCCGGTCGTCATTTATATTCCCTGTGTCCCGGGTCCCGGTCGTCATTTGTATCCCGGTGTCCCGGTCTGTATATACATTCGTTTTTTAGTTTTGTTTTTCTCCTTTATTTTTTTCCTTTTTTTTTCTTTTTTAGCTTATTTAGATTTTTAGATTTTTTAGTTTTTTTATTAGTTTTTAGTTTTTTTTTTCTTTTTAGTTTTTTTGTCCCGGTCGTCATTTATATCCCCCTGTTTCCCCCGGTGTCCCCGTTGTAGTTGTGTCCCTGTGTCCCGGTCGTCATTTATATTCCCTGTGTCCCGGTCGTCATTTGTATCCCGGTGTACCGGAGTTGTGTCCCTGTGTCCCGGTCGTCATTTATATTCCCTGTGTCCCGGGTCCCGGTCGTCATTTGTATCCCGGTGTCCCGGTCTGTATATACATTCGTTTTTTAGTTTTGTTTTTCTCCTTTATTTTTTTCCTTTTTTTTTCTTTTTTAGCTTATTTAGATTTTTAGATTTTTTAGTTTTTTTATTAGTTTTTAGTTTTTTTTTCTTTTAGTTTTTTTGTCCCGGTCGTCATTTATATCCCCCTGTTTCCCCCGGGTCGTCATTTATACTCCCTGTGTCCCGGTGCTTTGTTGATTGCTAATCGAACATTCCTTTTGTCCTGGTCGCTTTCTCTTTGAGTGTCGTCATTTATTTTTTTCTTTTTTAGTTCTTTTAGTTTTTACCTTTTTTAGTTTTTTTAGTTTTTAGTTTTTTTAGTTTTTTACCTTTTTTTAGTTTTTTTAGTTTTTTTTAGTTTTTTAGCTTTTTTATTTTTTTTATTAGTTTTTAGTTTTTTTGTAGTTTTTGCCTTTTTTTTAGTTTTTTTAGTTTTTTAGCTTTTTTATTAGTTTTTAGTTTTTTTTGTAGTTTTTGCCTTTTTTTAGTTTTTTTAGTTTTTTAGCTTTTTTATTTTTTTTATTAGTTTTTAGTTTTTTTTGTAGTTTTTGCCTTTTTTTTCTCTTTGAGTGTCGTCATTTATTAGTTTTTTCCTTTTTTTTTTAGTTTTTTATTGGTTTTTACCTTTATTTTAGCTTATTTTTCAGTTTTTTCCTTATTTTTAGTTTTTTTTATTTTTTATTTTTTTTAGTTTTTTACCTTTTTTTAGTTTTTTTAGTTTTTTAGCTTTTTTACTTTTTTTATTAGTTTTTAGTTTTTTTTGTAGTTTTTGCCTTTTTTTAGTTTTTTCAGTTTTTTTTTTAGTTTTTTATTGGTTTTTACCTTTATAGTTTTTTTAGTTTTTTAGCTTTTTTATTTTTTTTATTAGTTTTTAGTTTTTTTTGTAGTTTTTGCCTTTTTTTGGGGGCGCTTCGCGCCCCCACCAACTACGTTACGCGCGATATTAGTTACGCGCCATTGTAGTTGTGTCCCTATGTCCCACCTGTGAATATATATATATACTAGCTGTTGGGGTGGCGCTTCGCGCCACCCCAACACCTAGTTGGTGGGGGCGCTTCGCGCCCCCCCCAAGCCCCCCCGCGCGCGTAAGTCGTTACGCGCCATAATAGTTACGCGCCATTGTAGTTGTGTCCCTATGTCCCACCTGTGAATATAGATATATATATATATATATATGGTTTTAACTACGTAAAACTTGCGAATATACAACATTCTTTGCTGTCCCATTGTCTTTGCATATAAATAGATTGTCAGGTTTACCGACTCTTGAACATGCAACATATAATGGTCCATGGGAAAACAATCTGTATTCAGATCTATACCTCATGATTCTAATGATTGCCCTTGAGCTTTGTTGATGGTGATTGCTAATCGACCATTCCCTGTCCCGGTGTCCCGGTCGTCATTTACATCCCCCTGTTTCCCCCGGTGTCCCCGTTGTAGTTGTGTCCCTGTGTCCCGGTCGTCATTTATATTCCCTGTGTCCCGGGTCCCGGTCATCATTTGTATCCCGGTGTCCCGGTCTGTATATACATTCGTTTTTTAGTTTTGTTTTTCTCCTTTATTTTTTTCCTTTTTTTTTCTTTTTTAGTTTATTTAGATTTTTAGATTTTTTAGTTTTTTTATTAGTTTTTAGTTTTTTTTTCTTTTTAGTTTTTTTGTAGTTTTTACCTTCTTTTTAGTTTTGTTAATTTTTTTTTTTACTTGTGTCCTGGTCATCATTTATACTCCCTGTGTCCCGGTGCTTTGTTGATTGCTAATCGAACATTCCTTTTGTCCTGGTCGCTTTCTCTTTGAGTGTCGTCATTTATTTTTTTCTTTTTTAGTTCTTTTAGTTTTTACCTTTTTTAGTTTTTTTTTAGTTTTTAGTTTTTTTAGTTTTTTACCTTTTTTTAGTTTTTTTAGTTTTTTTAGTTTTTTAGCTTTTTTATTTTTTTATTAGTTTTTAGTTTTTTTGTAGTTTTTGCCTTTTTTTTAGTTTTTTTAGTTTTTTAGCTTTTTAATTAGTTTTTAGTTTTTTTTGTAGTTTTTGCCTTTTTTTAGTTTTTTTAGTTTTTTAGCTTTTTTATTTTTTTTATTAGTTTTTAGTTTTTTTTGTAGTTTTTGCCTTTTTTTAGTTTTTTCAGTTTTGACGTCACCTGATCCAGTTTTTTCAGGTGACGTCACCTGATCCACGATCCACAGATCCACAGACAACTTATTTTTATATATATAGATAGTTTTTTTTTTTTACTTATGTCCTGGTCGTCATTTATACTCCCTGTGTCCCGGTGCTTTGTTGATTGCTAATCGAACATTCCTTTTGTCCTGGTCGCTTTCTCTTTGAGTGTCGTCATTTATTAGTTTTTTCCTTTTTTTTTTAGTTTTTTATTGGTTTTTACCTTTATTTTAGCTTATTTTTCAGTTTTTTCCTTTTTTGTAGTTTTTTTTTATTTTTTATTTTTTTTAGTTTTTTACCTTTTTTTAGTTTTTTTAGTTTTTTTAGTTTTTTAGCTTTTTTACTTTTTTTATTAGTTTTTAGTTTTTTTTTGTAGTTTTTGCCTTTTTTTAGTTTTTTCAGTTTTTTTTTTAGTTTTTTATTGGTTTTTACCTTTATAGTTTTTTTAGTTTTTTAGCTTTTTTATTTTTTTTATTAGTTTTTAGTTTTTTTTGTAGTTTTTGCCTTTTTTTAGTTTTTTCAGTTTTGACGTCACCTAATCCAGTTTTTTCAGGTGACGTCACCTGACACATCCATCCATCCATCCATCCATCCATCCACAGACAGACAACTTATTTTTATATATATAGATTTGTAGTTTTTGCCTTTTTTTAGTTTTTTCAGTTTTTTTTTTAGTTTTTTATTGGTTTTTACCTTTATAGTTTTTTTAGTTTTTTAGCTTTTTTATTTTTTTTATTAGTTTTTAGTTTTTTTTGTAGTTTTTGCCTTTTTTTAGTTTTTTCAGTTTTGACGTCACCTAATCCAGTTTTTTCAGGTGACGTCACCTGACACATCCATCCATCCATCCATCCATCCATCCACAGACAGACAACTTATTTTTATATATATAGATATATATATATATATATATATATATATATATATATATATATATATATATATATATATATATATATACATATATATATATATATATATATATATATATATATATATATATATATATATATATATATATATATATATATATATATTCACAGGTGGGACATAGGGACACAACTACAATGGCGCGTAACTAATATGGCGCGTAACGACTTACGCGCGCGGGGGGGCTTGGGGAACAGACAAATAAGTTGTCTGTGGATGTGTCTGTCTGTCTGTCTGTCGAGTGACGTCATGTCATCATGTCGTCATGTTGTCATGAAGTTAGTTGTCATCATGTTTGTTATGACGATGATGTCATTAAAAGTATTTAAGAAAATAGTTCAAAGACAAATTTTTAATTGTAAGAAGATCGTGGACGGAAAAATATTTAATCGTAAAATGACTGAAGAACCTACAAGGGCAACAGACAAACAACTTTCGAGTTACGTCATTTCATCATGTCGTCATGTCGTAATGAAGTTAGTTGTCGTCATGTTCGTTATGACGATGAGGTCATTAAAAGTACTTAAAAAAATCGTTCTTAGACAAATTCTTAATTGTAAGAAGATCGTGGACGGAAAAATGTTTAATTGTAAAACGACTGAAGAGCCTACAATATATATAAAAATAAGTTGTCTGTCTGTCTGTGGATGGATCAGGTGACGTCACCTGAAAAAACTGGATCAGGTGACGTCAAAACTGAAAAAACTAAAAAAAGGCAAAAACTATAAAAAAAACTAAAAACTAATAAAAAAAATAAAAAAGCTAAAAAACTAAAAAAACTAAAAAAAAGGCAAAAACTACAAAAAAAACTAAAAACTAATAAAAAAGCTAAAAAACTAAAAAAACTAAAAAAAGGCAAAAACTACAAAAAACTAAAAACTAATAAAAAAAATAAAAAAGCTAAAAAACTAAAAAAACTAAAAAAAGGTAAAAAACTAAAAAAACTAAAAACTAAAAAAAAACTAAAAAAAAGGAAAAAACTGAAAAATAAGCTAAAATAAAGGTAAAAACCAATAAAAAACTAAAAAAAAAACTGAAAAAACTAAAAAAAGGCAAAAACTACAAAAAAACTAAAAACTAATAAAAAAAGTAAAAAAGCTAAAAAACTAAAAAAACTAAAAAAAACTAAAAAAAGGTAAAAAACTAAAAAAAATAAAAATAAAAAAAAACTAAAAAAAGGAAAAAACTGAAAAATAAGCTAAAATAAAGGTAAAAACCAATAAAAAACTAAAAAGAAAAAAGGAAAAAACTAAAAAAAAATTTCATCTAAAAACCTAAAAAAACTAAAAAAGGTAAAAACTAAAAGAACTAAAAAAGAAAAAAATAAATGACGACACTCAAAGAGAAAGCGACCAGGACAAAAGGAATGTTCGATTAGCAATCAACAAAGCACCGGGACACAGGGAGTATAAATGACGACCAGGACATAAGTAAAAAAAAAACTAACAAAACTAAAAAGAAAGTAAAAACTACAAAAAAACTAAAAAGAAAAAAACTAAAAAAAGGCAAAAACTACAAAAAAAACTAAAAACTAATAAAAAAGCTAAAAAACTAAAAAAACTAAAAAAAGGCAAAAACTACAAAAAAAAACTAAAAACTAATAAAAAAAGTAAAAAAGCTAAAAAACTAAAAAAAATAATAAAACTAAAAAAAGGTAAAAAACTAAAAAAAATAAAAAATAAAAAAAAACTAAAAAAAAGGAAAAAACTGAAAAATAAGCTAAAATAAAGGTAAAAACCAATAAAAAACTAAAAAGAAAAAAAGGAAAAAACTAAAAAAAATTTTCATCTAAAAAACTAAAAAAAACTAAAAAAGGTAAAAACTAAAAGAACTAAAAAAGAAAAAAATAAATGACGAGACAAAAGGAATGTTCGATTAGCAATCAACAAAGCACCGGGACACAGGGAGTATAAATGACGACCAGGACATAAGTAAAAAAAAAAACTAACAAAACTAAAAAGAAGGTAAAAACTACAAAAAAACTAAAAAGAAAAAAAAACTAAAAACTAATAAAAAAACTAAAAAATCTAAAAATCTAAATAAACTAAAAAAGAAAAAAAAAGGAAAAAAATAAAGGAGAAAAACAAAACTAAAAAACGAATGTATATACAGACCGGGACACCGGGATACAAATGACGACCGGGACACAGGGAATATAAATGACGACCGGGACACAGGGACACAACTACAACGGGGACACCGGGGGAAACAGGGGGATATAAATGACGACCGGGACACCGGGACAGGGAATGGTCGATTAGCAATCACCATCAACAAAGCTCAAGGGCAATCATTAGAATCATGAGGTATAGATCTGAATACAGATTGTTTTCCCATGGACCATTATATGTTGCATGTTCAAGAGTCGGTAAACCTGACAATCTATTTATATGCAAAGACAATGGGACAGCAAAGAATGTTGTATATTCGCAAGTTTTACGTAGTTAAAACCATATATATATATATATATATATATATATATATATATATATATATATATATATATATATATATATATATATATATGTATATATATATATATATATATATATATATATATATATATATATATATATATATATATATATATATATATATATATATATATATATATATATATATATATATCTATATTCACAGGTGGGACATAGGGACACAACTACAATGGCGCGTAACTATTATGGCGCGTAACGACTTACGCGCGCGGGGGGGCTTGGGGGGGCGCGAAGCGCCCCCACCAACTAGGTGTTGGGGTGGCGCGAAGCGCCACCCCAACAGCTAGTATATATATATATATATATATATATATATATATATATATATATATATATATATATATATATATATATATATATATATATATATATATATATATATATATATATATATATATATATATATATATATATATATATATATATATCTATATATATGAAAATAAGTTGTCTGTCTGTCTGTGGATCAGGTGACGTCATGTTTCTGTGTCGGCTGACGTCATGAAGTTAGTTGTCGTCATTTTTGCTATGACGGTGACGTCATTAAAGATATTTAAGACATATATGTTCACGTAGAAATCTATTAATGTTTAAGTTTAAAATGACTGATGAACTTACAATGGCAAAAGCCGATGAAGATGCTCAAAGAGTCTATGCCAAAAAACTTGCTGCTGATAGAGAAAGTCAGAAAAGAAAGCGTGCCGAGGAATCAAAAGAACAGCGAGGAAACAGGCTTGAGGCTAAAGAACGCAAAACCGCGCAGTTAGATGAAGATCCACCTGAACAGCGAGAGTCAAAACATATCAAAACTGAAAATGATAGCGATGATGATTGGGTTTGGGATTTTGACTCGGATAAGGTCATCAATGCCTACCAGATTTTAGTTAAAAAAACAAAGGTTCGGCGATATGTATTTCATAGTGAAGCTGAAAAATAAAGAAGAAAAAGAAAACTGAAAAAAAAAATGTAAAAAACTAAAAAATACTAAAAAGAAAAAACACTCAAAGAGAAATTACAGACCGGGACACAAATGACGACCGGGACAGAGGGAATATAAATAACGACCGGGACACTCAAAGAGAAATTACAGACTGGGAAACCGGGACACAGGGAATATAAATGACGACCAGGGCACAGGTATTTAAGAATATCGTTCAAAGACAAATTTTTAATTGTAAGAAGACCGTTGAAAGAGAAATTTCTAATTGTAAAATGACTGAAGAACCTACAATGGCAACGGTACCACCATCGAAGTAGATAACCAGTGGGTTGTTCCATATTCCCCAATAGTGCGAAACGTCAACCCCAAGTCAAATTCGTGCATTGTTTGGCATCATTTTAACAACTTGCTCTCCATCAGCTCCTACAGACTTATGGGAAAAATATAAGTCAAAAATGTCCGAAGATATACTCCATTGAAAACAGTTAGAGACGTCAGATATGACTTTTGATTTTACATCAGAAATTTATAACTACACTTTAGTTATTATAGAAGATTTGTGCGTACGTATGGCAAACAAACCTCTTCAGGATTTGGGAATGCCTTCACCTAACCGTATCGCTGCTGTTTCGACATGTGTAGAATTGGATCGTGAAAAAAGTTACAGTACGAATGATCTATTGTCGTATGTACAAAATAACATTTCCAAGTTAACGTCGGAACAAAAAGACATTTATGATACGATAGATTCAATTTCAGCACGTATACAACTACCTGCTGATTTCTGTAATTTAGTGACGTCCAAAAATTAATTGATTGAAAAAGTATTTCCGAATATTCTAAAAAGTTATAAAAGTAATAAATGGCTAAGTGAAAGAGCGATTCTCGCACCCAAAAATATAGACGTCCACGAAATCAACAATATTGTTTTGACCAAGATTCGAGACCAGGCAGTCCTTTACAAGTCAGTCGACAAAGTTTTGGAACCAAATGAAGCGGTTAATTATCCATCTGAATTTTTAAATTCCATAGATCTTTCAGGGTTTCCACCACACGTGCTACAACTAAAAATAGGCGTACCAATAATACTTTTAAGAAATATCAACCCACCAAAGCTTTGCAATGGCACGCGACTTGCCGTAAAAAAAAAACAATGGAAAACCTAATAGAGGCCACAATCTTGACAGGGCCTTTTGAGGGTGAGGCTGTTCTTATTCCTCGCATTCCCATGATTCCAACGGATCTGCCTTTTCAATTTAAAAGATTGCAATTCCCAATTCGATTAGCATTTGCAATCACCATTAACAAAGCTCAAGGTCAATCATTAGAAAAATGTGGTATAGATCTTAATACTGATTGTTTTTCCCATGGACAATTGTGCGTTGCATGTTCGAGGGTCGGTAAACCTGACAATCTATTCATATGCAGCGACAATTGGACAGCGAAAAATGTTGTATATTCGCAAGTTTTACGCAGTTAATCTGTATTGTATCTACCTATCTATCTATCTATATAAAAACGAGTTGTGTGTATGCATGTTTGTTTGTTTGTAAAAAGAGCGTTTGCATATGACGTCATTATTAGTACATACGGCTTTGTATATGCACAGACAATGGGAAAGCCAAGAATGTTGTATATTCGCAATTTTTACGTAGTTTAACTCCTGCAGACGAAATGAATGCTTGCCTGAAAAATTCTAATTTATGGGCACACGTAAAAATATTAAAATTAACTACAAATATGCGTGTCCGATTGCAAAACGATGACTCTGGTAAAACATTTTCAGATCAATTGCTGGCAATTGGAAACGGAAAGCTCCAAGTAGTGGGAAAGCCAAAAATGTTGTATATTCGCAATTTTTACGTAGTTTGAAACACATATATAAATCTATCTATATTCACAGGTGGGACACAGGGACACAACTACAATGGCGCGTAACTAATATGGCGCGTAACGACTTACGCATGTGGGGGGGCTTGGGGGGGCGCGAAGCGCCCCACCAACTAGGTGTTGGGGTGGCGTGAAGTGCCACCCTAACAGCTAGTATATATATATATATATATATATATATATATATATATATATATATATATATATATATATATATATATATATATATGTATATATATATATATATATATATATATATATATATATATATATATATATATATATATATATATATATATATATATATATATATATATATTTAGTTTTCAGTCCAGAACCAATAAAGCTATTATGTAAACATCAAAAATATTTATGTTGTCTGAGGAATAATTTTTAGTTTTTATTTCAAAATAGAAAATTACCTCAATATTTTAGAATTAGTTTTGTTTTTTGTTAAGTTCCTGCTATTCAACGCGTGACTTCAACTCGTCACGAATTAGTAAAAATTAGAAGATGTCTACTTGGAATAATTATGTTGAAAGTGCTCAAAGAGCTGCTCAAAGAGTCTATGCCAAAAAACTTGCGGCTGATAGAGAAAGTAAGAAAAGAAAGCATGCCGAGGAATCTCAAGAACAGCAAGAAAACAGGCTTGCACCTGATAAAGAAAGTAAGAGAAGAAAGCGTGCCGAGGAATCACAAGAACAGCAAGAAAACAGGCTTACGGCTGATAGAGAAAGCAAGAAAAGAAAGCGTGACGAGGAACCACAACAACAGTGTGAAAACAGGCTTGCGGCTGATAGAGAAAACAAGAAAAGAAAGCGTACCGAGGAATCACAAGAACAGCAAGGAAACAGGCTTGAGGCTGATAGAGAAAGAAAGAACAGAAAGCGTGCGGAGGAACTACCAGAGCAACGCGAAACTAGACTTGCTGCTAAAAGAGAAAGTGAAAAAAGAAGGCATGCCGAGGAACTACCAGAGCAACATGAAAGCAGACTTGCTGCTAAAAGAGAAAGTGAAAAAAAAGGCGTACCGAGGAATCACAAGAACAGCAAGAAATCAGGCTTGCTGCTGATAGAGAAAGTAAGAAAAGAAAGCGTGCCGAGGAATCAGAGCAACCTGAAAGTTATCGCCTGGCATTCAGGTACAGCCCAGTCGATGATTATAGCTTGAGTAGATGTGTTCAAATCGGGACTATGTCTAAAATTTGTCCCTATTGCAAGGCCTTGAAATTCAATGTTGAGACAATGGGAATGTGTTGCGCCTCAGGAAAAGTTAAACTTCCTCTATTGGCTGCACCACCAGAGCCATTGAAGACTTTCCTTACTGGAACTACGTCAGAATCTAAGCGTTTTTTGTCAAAAATCAGAAAATATAACTCATGTTTCCAAATGACGTCGTTTGGAGCCCAAATCGAAAATCCAGATTAATTTATGTCTACTTTCAAAGTAAAAGGGCAAATTTATCATAGAGCAGGGTCCCTTCTACCATTCTCAGGCGAGAATCATAAATTTTTACAATTGTACTTCATCAGTGATAGAAATTCTGAATTGAATGCACGTTGCGAAATTTCTCCCGAAGTTGAAAGGACAATCGTTTCCCAATTGCAACATCTTTTCCACGAAAATAATAATTTAGTGCGTCTGTTCAAAACAGCCATCGATTTGATGCCTACTGATACGCATAAAATTGTTATTTCCGCTGACAAAACGCCTCCTGGCCAACATGTGCGTAGATACAATGCTCCAACTATCGACGAAGTGGCAATCGTTATGGTCGGTGATCAGTTTTTACCTCGAGATATTATTCTTCATAAGCGAAACGCTCAGTTGTTAAGAATTGCTGAAACTCATCGATGCTACGATGCCCTACAATATCCTATCATTTTTTGGGATGGAGCCGACGTCTATCACTTTAATATTAAATTGATGAATCCAGCCACTAACAAAGAAATGAATAAGAAATGCAGTGCAATGCATTATTATTCCTATAGACTAATGATTCGGCAGGATGAAGAAAATTATATTTTAAAATGCCTTGAATTGTTTCACCAATACGTCGTTGATATGTATGCTAAAATTGAATCAGAACGTTTGCTATATATCCGCCTGAATCAGACCAAGCTCCGCTCTGAACATTACATTCATTTGCAAAATGCAGTTGTAAATGACGGTAGTACCACAAACGTGGGAAGATTAACAATTTTACCTTCGTCCAATGCTGGCAGTCCCCGTCATATGCATGAATATGCTCAAGATGCTATTACGTATGTTCGTCTCTATGGTCGTCCAGATTTATTTATTACATTTACATGTAATCAATCTTGGGACGAGATACAGCAGCTTTTACTTCAAGGACAATCGGCGGTTCATAAACATGACATTAAGGCCCGTGTCTTCCGGCAAAAGTTGAAATCACTGATAAACTACAAAGTAAAACTTGAAGTGTTTGGGTCAGTGCGATGCTGGATGTACTCAGTGGAATGGCAAAAACGAGGTTTGCCACACGCACATATACTGATCTGGCTACATAAAAAAATTACTTCGAACGAAATTGATGATGTGATTTCCGCTGAAATACCTGATGAAAATGTCGATAAGGGGTTACATGATATTATTGTAAAAAATATGATACATGGACCTTGCGGTGCACTGAACGAAAATTCACCATGCATGGCCAAAGGAAGGTGCACAAAGCAATATCCTCGACTTTTATTATCCAACACAATTACTGGCAATGATGGTTACCCACAATATAGAAGAAGATCTACTAAAGATGGCGGTAAAACAGGAATAATAAAGAAGCGTAACGGTACCACCATCGAAGTAGATAACCAGTGGGTTGTTCCATATTCCCCGTTATTATCAAAAACATTTAATGCACACATAAACGTTGAATACTGTAACTCCGTAAAGGCAATCACTTTGTAATCGCTTTGCAAAACTGATTCTTTTGTAAAAAAAACTGCTGTATACTGAAGTGCCTTCGTATTACACGTGGAATACTAAAAATAAAGTATTTGAACGTCGAAAACAGGGTAAGTCAGTCGACGGCCAACCTACCATCTTCAAAGATACCACGATAGGAAGACTCTACACCGTTCACCCCAATCAACAAGAATGCTTCTTTCTACGCCTGCTTTTGGTGAATGTACCCGGTCCGACATCCTTTGAGTATTTGAGAACTGTAAATGGTACTATACATGACGCTTACCATAGTGCATGCCAAGCTCTGAATTTATTCGAGAATGACCAACACTGGGATAACTGCATCCATGACGCGTGCGAAACGTCAACTCGAAGTCAAATTCGTGCATTATTTAACATCATTTTAACAACTTGCTCTCCATCAGCTCCTACAGAGTTATGGGAAAAATATAAGTCAAAAATGTCCAAAGATATACTCCATCGAAAACAGTTAAGAGACGTCAGATATGACTTTTGATTTTACATCAGAAATTTATAACTACACTTTAGTTATTATAGAAGATTTGTGCGTACGTATGGCAAACAAACCTCTTCAGGATTTGGGAATGCCTTCACCTAACCGTATCGCTGCTGTTTCGACATGTGTAGAATATGATCGTGAACAAAGTTACAGTACGAGTGATCTATTGTCGTGTGTACAAAATAACATTTCCAAGTTAACGTCGGAACAAAAAGACATTTATGATACGATAATGCATTGTGTCGATACCAACGTTTGAAAAATTTTCTTTTTGGATGCGCCAGGAGGTACTGGTTAAACGTTTGTGATAAAACTGATTCTGGCATCAATTCGATCAAAAAATGATATAGTGTTGGCAATTGCGTCGTCCGGAATAGCCGCAACATTGCTGCCTGGTGGAAAAACTGCTCATTCCGCTTTGAAATTGCCTCTGAATTTGCATTCTACAGAAACTCCCACGTGCAATATTTCCAAATCATCTGGGATGGGTAAAGCATTGCAGCAATGCAAACTTATTATTTGGGATGAGTGCACAATGGCACACAAAAAATCGCTCGAGGCTCTGGATCAATGCTTGAAAGATTTGCGAAGGAAGTCGAAACCCTTTGGCAGCACATTAATATTGCTTGCGGGAGATTTCAGGCAAACATTACCTATAATACCTAGATCAACCCCTGTAGACGAAATGAATGCTTGCCTAAAAAATTCTAATTTATGGGCACACGTAAAAACATTAAAATTAACTACAAATATGCGTGTCCGATTGCAAAACGATGACTCTGGTCAAACATTTTCAGATCAATTGCTGGCAATTGGAAACGGAAAGCTCCCAGTAGACTCAATTTCAGGACGTATACAACTACCTGCTTATTTCTGTAATTTAGTGACGTCCAAAAATGAATTGATTGAAAAAGTATTTCCGAATATTCTAATCAATTATAAAAATAATAAATGGCGAAGTGAAAGAGCGATTCTTGCACCCAAAAATATAGACGTCCACGAAATCAACAATATTGTTTTGACCAAGATTCGAGACCAGGCAGTCCCTTACAAGTCAGTCGACAAAGTTTTGGAACCAAATGAAGCGGTTAATTATCCATCTGAATTTTTAAATTCCGTGGATCTTTCAGGGTTTTCACCACACTTGCTACAACTAAAAATAGGCGTACCAATAATACTTTTAAGAAATATCAACCCACCAAAGCTTTGCAATGGCACACGACTTGCCGTAAAAAAACAATAGAAAACCTAATAGAGGCCACAATCTTGACAGGGCCTTTTGAGGGTGAGGCTGTTCTTATTCCTCGCATTCCCATGATTCCAACGGATCTGCCTTTTCAATTTAAAAGATTGCAATTCCCAATTCGATTAGCATTTGCAATCACCATTAACAAAGCTCAAGGTCAATCATTAGAAAAATTTGGTATAGATCTTAATACTGATTGTTCTTCCCATGGACAATTGTACGTTGCGTGTTCGAGGGTCGGTAAACCTGACAATCTGTTTATATGCAGCGACAATTTGACAGCGAAGAATGTTGTATATTCGCAAGTTTTACACAGTTAATTTGTATTGTATCTATGTATCTATCTATCTATATAAAAACAAGTTGTGTGTATGCATGTTTGTTTGTTTGTAAACAGAGCGTTTGCATATGACGTCATTATTAGTACACAAGGCTTTGTATATGCACAGACAATGGGAAAGCTAAGAATGTTGTATATTCGCAAGTTTTACGTAGTTTGAAACACATATATAAATCTATCTATATCCACAGGTGGGACACAGGGACACAACTACAATGGCGCGTAACTAATATGGCGCGTAACGACTTACGCGCGCGGGGAGGCTTGGGGAGGCGCGAAGGACCCCACCAACTAGGTGTTGGGGTGGCGCTAAGCGCCACCCCAACAGCTAGTATATATATATATATATATATATATATATATATATATATATATATATATATATATATATATATATATATATATATATATATATATATCTTCTATATATATAAAAATAAGTTGTCTGTCTGTCTGTGGATGGATGGATCAGGTGACGTCACCTGAAAAAACTGGATCAGGTGACGTCAAAACTGAAAAAACTAAAAAAAGGCAAAAACTACAAAAAAAACTAAAAACTAATAAAAAAAATAAAAAAGCTAAAAAACTAAAAAAACTAAAAAAAGGCAAAAACTACAAAAAAAAACTAAAAACTAATAAAAAAGCTAAGAAACTAAAAAAACTAAAAAAAGGCAAAAACTACAAAAAAAACTAAAAACTAATAAAAAAAATAAAAAAGCTAAAAAACTAAAAAAACTAAAAAAACTAAAAAAAGGTAAAAAACTAAAAAAAACTAAAAACTAAAAAAAAACTAAAAAAAAGGAAAAAACTGAAAAATAAGCTAAAATAAAGGTAAAAACCAATTGAAAAACTGACGTTAGTTTTTTTAGTTCAGGTGACGTCAAAACTGAAAAAACTAAAAAAAGGCAAAAACTACAAAAAAAACTAAAAACTAATAAAAAAAATAAAAAAGCTAAAAAACTAAAAAAACTAAAAAAAGGCAAAAACTACAAAAAAAAACTAAAAACTAATAAAAAAGCTAAAAAACTAAAAAAACTAAAAAAAAGGCAAAAACTACAAAAAAAACTAAAAACTAATAAAAAAGATAAAAAAAAAGCTAAAAAACTAAAAAAACTAAAAAAAAGGTAAAAAACTAAAAAAACTAAAAACTAAAAAAAACTAAAAAAAGGAAAAAACTGAAAAATAAGCTAAAATAAAGGTAAAAACCAATAAAAAAACTAAAAAAAAAACTGAAAAAACTAAAAAAAGGCAAAAACTACAAAAAAACTAAAAACTAATAAAAAAAGTAAAAAAGCTAAAAAACTAAAAAAACTAAAAAAAGGTAAAAAACTAAAAAAAATAAAAAATAAAAAAAAACTAAAAAAAAAGGAAAAAACTGAAAAATAAGCTAAAATAAAGGTAAAAACCAATAAAAAACTAAAAAGAAAAAAAGGAAAAAACTAAAAAAAAATTTCATCTAAAAAACTAAAAAAAACTAAAAAAGGTAAAAACTAAAAGAACTAAAAAAGAAAAAAATAAATGACGACACTCAAAGAGAAGGCGACCAGGACAAAAGGAATGTTCGATTAGCAATCAACAAAGCACCGGGACACAGGGAGTATAAATGACGACCAGGACATAAGTAAAAAAAAAAACTAACAAAACTAAAAAGAAGGTAAAAACTACAAAAAAACTAAAAAGAAAAAAAAACTAAAAACTAATAAAAAAACTAAAAAATCTAAAAATCTAAATAAACTAAAAAAGAAAAAAAAAGGAAAAAAATAAAGGAGAAAAACAAAACTAAAAAACGAATGTATATACAGACCGGTACACCGGGATACAAATGACGACCGGGACACAGGGAATATAAATGACGACCGGGACACAGGGACACAACTACAACGGGGACACCGGGGGAAACAGGGGGATATAAATGACGACCGGGACAAAAAAACTAAAAAGAAAAAAAACTAAAAACTAATAAAAAAACTAAAAAATCTAAAAATCTAAATAAGCTAAAAAAGAAAAAAAAAGGAAAAAAATAAAGGAGAAAAACAAAACTAAAAAACGAATGTATATACAGACCGGGACACCGGGATACAAATGACGACCGGGACACAGGGAATATAAATGACGACCGGGACACAGGGACACAACTACAACGGGGACACCGGGGGAAACAGGGGGATATAAATGACGACCGGGACACCGGGACAGGGAATGGTCGATTAGCAATCACCATCAACAAAGCTCAAGGGCAATCATTAGAATCATGAGGTATAGATCTGAATACAGATTGTTTTCCCATGGACCATTATATGTTGCATGTTCAAGAGTCGGTAAACCTGACAATCTATTTATATGCAAAGACAATGGGACAGCAAAGAATGTTGTATATTCGCAAGTTTTACGTAGTTAAAACCATATATATATATATATATATATATATATATATATATATATATATATATATATTCACAGGTGGGACATAGGGACACAACTACAATGGCGCGTAACTATTATGGCGCGTAACGACTTACGCGCGCGGGGGGGCTTGGGGGGGGGCGCGAAGCGCCCCCACCAACTAGGTGTTGGGGTGGCGCGAAGCGCCACCCCAACAGCTAGTATATATATATATATATATATATATATATATATATATATATATATATATATATATTTATATAAGTCTGAGCTATCTGATTCTGTAGGCTCAGGAAGATTCGACCCAGCACTAAATGAATACCTGGAGAAACCTGGGGGAAAACACGAGAAGCGTTGAATGATTTACCCCCAAACACACATTGCACTCCCGGCCGAAGGCAGAGAATCAGCAAGTAGATACCTACTGACCCCTCCTGCAAAAGTTCCCTTAACTTTATAATTCTCTAATAGCCTACCATTTGATATAAGCTACGCTTAAATAGTAGTTCAGCTGGTCAAAGCACGTAATAGGTAAATTTGATTAAATATTAAGAAAAAAGATAAAATAGTTGGGCCACTTTAGTCGTAGCACTTTATCAAAATGACGTGTTAACATGGAAGTTCACAGATTTTAAGGTATAAAATTAAATTAAAGGAAATTCTGGAATTAAATAAAAAAGGTAAGAAATGAAATTAAGAAATTATAAGATTAATTCCATACGGAATATTATGCAGTATCTTTTTTCTAAATTGATAAATAACTAGATGGTAAGTTATTACAAGTGAAAGGAATGTTCAAAAAACATGATAATCAAATATTATTGGTGTTAGTTTAGGCGGCTTTCTTATTATATTCTACGAAATCTAATTAAAAAGACGAGCTTGAACCACTAAAAAATATTTAAATTGCTAAGAATTATAGACAACCTATTCATGATGAAGTAGCGCAGTGACAAAAGAAGAAAATAAATCTTAGTTAAAACAAAATAAAACTATATAATTTTGGGGCATGAAGCAACAGTTTTAAGCCAAATAGTGTGATAGCTCTCAGAGAGCAAAATGATTCAGAATTATGTGACTTTGTGGAAGTTTATTTGGAAGACTTTCAGTTTTAAATGGTGCTTCCCCTTACGGTGGTGCATGGCGTAAATGAAGTAAAGAAAATAACAGTTGTAACTAAAAACAGTGTCACTGGTTTTCTCAATTGTACTGATTCATTTTTAAATGGCCAAAAGTAAAAATATAAACTTTTTTGGATGTAATATTCTTTCATTAGTTTGAGGGAGAAAATTTTGGTAATAACACAGATGAACTGCAAATGACATTAGTGCTCGGGCTTATGTTTCAGAATTATAAGACATAGTCAAATTAACGAATTAGTGTTTTTTTGTTGCTCTTTCCATATAATTTTTTTAATATTTTTGTGTTAATATATTTTAAATGAGAAACATATAAAATAATAGCAATATAATCAGATTTGATATATACAAAAGAAAAAAAATGCCATTTCTCTGTCCGTTGTAAATTAGTCTCTGCATATGTTACGGTGAGACGAAAATTTGGTAAATTTCATCCTTCACTGGTGTATGTCAGAAATTATTTCTTATCTGTTTGGATTCATTCAGCTTGGCCAATCAGATTTTTCAGTCTTAAGCAAAGTTTAATTGTAAAACTTAAAGTTAAATTAGGTTAAATTAGGTTATAAATATCAGAAACGGGTTAGAAACCTAACCTAGATAGTCACCAACTAATTTGCATAAAATTCACAATGCTGACTGGCGAAGCTGACTAAATCCAAGCAGAAAAAAGGAATTTCGGACATTCACCGGTGAATGTTGACATTTTCCAATATCGGTCATTCACGGTCTCCACGAGGGTGCTCAATAAATCAGAAAAAGTTGTTGTATTTATTGATGTACCGGTAAGAAATTACTAATAATTTCATTAAGTTGGTTTTTTAGACCATTTGCTATTTTTTACAGAAAAAGAATTTGGGTTAGGCTATTTTGACTTTAAACATTCACAGCTGTTGTTTTATTGTGCTTTTGTCGTTCGTCTTTGTTTTCTAAAACAGTACCATATTTGTTTTCGCTATTGTTTGTATTTTATCTAATGAAGGTTTCATCTTTAATATCGACATACAAAGTAGCGTGTGAAACCTCATTACAATTTTTTTTTGCAACAGTAGTCATTATGATATTACTAACTCCACTCCTGTTTTTGCTGGTATTTTTGGACATTTACTAATATCAATTTAGGCCCTTGATCATATTAAAGTGTTTTGTTAGTGATTATATAAAGATCTTAAGGCTGTCTTCAGCTTCACTTGGGGTGGTGATACTGCATGCGGAGGTTGAGTATGGTTGTGACAGTTTTAGACTCTTTGGAAGCTATTGGGAACAATTTATTTTTCTAAGGACATCTCAGCGATTAGGCACACTCCTTGCCTACTGAAGGAACATTTTGTCTTCTCTGTGGATTAATAGTATTATCTTATAGCTCAGGCCAGTGGCATAGTTTTAAGTTACTAAAGTTTTGGTAACTCTTAGTGTTAGTAAGGTTTAGTCAGTTTTAGTAACCATCCTTTTAACCTTTTTTTTAACAGCTTCCACTAGATAGATAATGCTCCGAAAAAAGTAAATTTTTCTCCTTTAACTTTATAAAATATTTCTTTCCGGGTAAATATATTAGAAATACAGCCATCTAGGGCCTCCTTTAAATGACTTTCTTCTCTGTATTAGTAAAATCTATCAACCTATGACCTTTGTCGTACTGAAGATATAAATCAGTCCAAGCTTAACCTACAGCCCTAATCCTAGTAGCGTATCAAGCCATTACTTTTGGTACCAAAAACTTGGACTCATAATCGGGATAGATATGCTAAAAGTTTCTTGTAATTGTAAGTTTTTAAAAAATTATGTGTGAACCAGACTTCAACCACAAAAATAGTTGGAGTCAAAGTCTTTAAAGATTAGGGCTTTGGAGTCCGACTTGTGAATGTAACTTATCACTCTTAAAAGTGGGAGTTGGCGAAAGTAAGCAAACAGTGACTTTAAAAAATTTTCAAACTTGTATCTAATATTTCAGGATTATCGTGACTTCATCCTTAAAATGAAGGGATGAAGAGAACCGTTGAACTTGGCCTCCTGAGAATTCATTTCTCAGTTGGTATTCTTGTAATTCCTAACTTCATTAGACACTGTCTCTTTGCGTTAGAAAGCTGAAACTAATTTTTAGTTTCTTTGGATATTAATTTCAGTGGTTAAGTAAATATTTTAGAAATATTTTAGAAAATTTAGAAAAATACTGGAAAAATTTTAGAAATAAACTAGTTTCGTTAGAAATCTCAAACATGTCACAACCTCTCATAAGAACCTGTAAGCGTTAAATATCTCGTTCCTATGTCTCAGTTTTTTTTTCTTTATTTCCTCCACAGGCTCTATTATATACTCCCCAGGGGTTATCCTATTTGTCTTAGTCGAAAATAAAGTGGTGGGTACGTAGACAAATTTGGTTGAAAACAGACTGCCCTCAAGATTGTATCAGTGGCAGCCTGAAGGAAGACGAAGACGAGGTCGACCAAAACACACACTGCCGAGGCCGTATGATCGGGACCTAAAAAAGGCAAACATTTCCCTCACTTCGCAATGGGAAGATATCACTGCAGCCGCACAGCTTCGTGATGAATTGAGAGACGTTGTCGACGCCCTATATGCCACCGATAGCTCAGGAGGATCTAAGGTCTAAGGTAAGGTAAGGTTGAATTGAAACCATGACATCTTGC
>NW_027065167.1:0-18618 GCF_032884065.1 Artemia franciscana
AAAGTTTTAGTTTTCGAGGGTAATAGTTACGTATGTTGAAAAAATGAAGATATTAGACTATTTTATGATTGCAAATGGTAAAGAATATGATTAAAGGCTCTTTTCCTATGTCAAAAGTTTTAGTTTTCGAGGGTAATAGCTACCTATGTTGAAAAAATGAAGATATTAGACTATTTTATGATTGCAAATGGTAAAGAATGTGATTAAAGGCTCTTTTCCTATGTCAAAAGTTTTAGTTTTCGAGGTTAATAGCTATGTATGTTGAAAAAATGAAGATATTAGACTATTTTATGATTGTAAATGGTAAAGAATGACACAAATGACGACCAGGACACAGGGAATATAAATGACGACCGGGACACAAGGACAAACGTATTCAGATCTTTACCTCATGATTCTAATGATTGCCCTTGAGCTTTATTGATGGTGATTGCTAATCAACGATTCCCCGTGTCACCGTCGTTACTTATATATCCCCCTGTGCCCCCGGCGTCCCCGTTGTTGTTGTGACCCTGTGTCCCGGTCGTCATTTATATTCCCTGTGTCCCGGTCGTCATTTGTGTCCCGGTGTCCCAGTCTGTGATTTCTCTTTGAGGGTCTGGGGCGTCATTTATATTCCTTGTGTCCCGGTCGTCATTTGTGTCCCGGTCTGTATATACATTCGTTTTTGAATTGGTCTTTTTTTTAGGTTTTAGTTTTTTACCTTTTTTTTAGTTTTTTTAGTTATACCTCATGATTCTAATGATTGCCCTTGAGCTTCGTTGATGGTGATTGCAAATACTAATCAAATTGGGAATTGATTACGACCGGGACACAGGGAGTATAAATGACGACATAAGTGAAGACGACATAAAAACGACGACATACAATATAAATGACGACATATAAATGAAGGACATAAGTAAAAAAAAACTAAAAAAACTAAAAAAAAGGTAAAAACTACAATAAAACTAAAAAGAAAAAAGGGGAAAAACAAAAAAAAATATTTCATCATTTACCGATTCAAAAACGAATGTATATACAGACCGGGACACAAATGACGACCGGGACGCAGGGAATATAAATGATGACCGGGACACAACTGCAACAGGGACGCTGGGGGGCACAGGGGGATATATAAATGACGACGGGGCAATCATTAAAATCATTAGCTATAACTAAAAAAACTAAAAAAAGGTAAAAAACTAAAAACTAAAAAAAAAGACCAATTCAAAAACGAGTGTATATACAGACCGGGACACCGGGACACAAATGACGACCGGGACACCAGGACACAGGAAGCGCCCGAACCAACTAGATGTTAGGGTGGCGCGAAACCACAATGGCAACAGTCAAGGAAGCTGCTACAAAAAAGCTGCTTAAAAAAATAGCTTCCAAAACTGAAGCTCCAGCACAAAAAAAAATAAAAAGAAAAGAGAAAAAACTAAAAAAACTAAAAAAAAGGTAAAAACCAAAAAAAAACTAAATAGAAAAAAAGGGGAAAAACACAAAAATTTATTCCATCATATACCAATTGAAAAACAAATGTATATACCGACCAAGACACCGGGACACAAATGACGACCGGGACACAGGGAATATAAATGACGACCGGGACACTCAAAGAGAAATTACAGACTGGGACACCGTGACACAAATGATGACCAGGACACAGGGAATATAAATGACGACCGGGACACAGGGACACACGTATTCAGATCTATACCTCATGATTCTAATGATTGCCCTTGAGCTTTGTGATGGTGATTGCTAATCGACGATTCCCCGTGTCGCCGTCGTTACTTATATATCCCCCTGTGCCCCCCGGCATCCCCGTTGTAGTTTTGACCCTGTGTCCCGGTCGTCATTTATATTCCCTGTGTCCCGGTCGTCATTTGTGTCCCGGTGTCCCAGTCTGTGATTTCTCTTTGAGGGTCTGGGGCGTCATTTATATTCCTTGTGTCCCGGTCGTCATTTGTGTCCCGGTGTCCCGGTCTGTATATACATTCGTTTTTGAATTGGTCTTTTTTTTAGGTTTTAGTTTTTTACCTTTTTTTTAGTTTTTTTTTAGTTATACCTCATGATTCTAATGATTGCCCTTGAGCTTTGTTGATGGTGATTGCAAATACTAATCAAATTGGGAATTGATTACGACCAGGACACAGGGAGTATAAATGACGACATAAGTGAAGACGACATAAAAACGACGACATACAATATAAACGACGACATATAAATGAAGGACATAAGTAAAAAAAAAAACTAAAAAAACTAAAAAAAAGGTAAAAACTACAAAAAAACTAAAAAGAAAAAAGGGGAAAAACAAAAAAAAATATTTCATCATTTACCGATTCAAAAACGAATGTATATACAGACCGGGACACAAATGACGACCGGGACGCAGGGAATATAAATGATGACCGGGACACAACTGCAACAGGGACGCTGGGGGGCACAGGGGGATATATAAATGACGACGGGGCTATCATTAAAATCATTAGGTTTAACTAAAAAAACTAAAAAAAGGTAAAAAACTAAAAACTAAAAAAAAGACCAATTCAAAAACGAGTGTATATACAGACCGGGACACCGGGACACAAATGACGACCGGGACACCGGGACACAGGAAGTGCCCGAACCAACTAGATGTTATTGTGGCGCGAACCTACAATGGCAACAGTCAAGGAAGCTGCTAAAAAAAAGCTGCTTAAAAAAATAGCTTCCAAAACTGAAGCTCCAACACAAAAAAAAATAAAAAAAAGAGAAAAAACTAAAAAAAGAAAAAAAAAGGTAAAAACCAAAAAAAAAACTAAAAAGAAAAAAGCGGAAAAACACAAAAATTTATTTCATCATATACCAATTGAAAAACAAATGTATATACAGACCAAGACACCGGGACACAAATGACGACCGGGACACAGGGAATATAAATGACGACCGGGACACTCAAAGAGAAATTACAGACTGGGACACCGGGACACAAATGACGACCAGGACACAGGGAATATAAATGACGACCGGGACACAGGGACACACGTATTCAGATCTATACCTCATGATTCTAATGACTGCTCTTGAGCTTTGTTGATGGTGATTGCTAATCAACGATTCCCCGTGTCGCCGTCGTTACTTATATATCCCCCTGTGCCCCCCGGCGTCCCCGTTGTAGTTGTGACCCTGTGTCCCGGTCGTCATTTATATTCCTTGTGTCCCGGTCGTCATTTGTGTCCCGGTGTCCCGGTCTGTATATACATTCGTATTTGAATTGGTTTTTTTTTTAGGTTTTAGTTTTTTACCTTTTTTTAGTTTTTTTAGTTATACCTCATGATTCTAATGATTTCCCTTGAGCTTTGTTGATGGTGATTGCAAATACTAATCAAATTGGGAATTGATTACGACCGGGACACAGGGAGTATAAATGACGACATAAGTAAAGACGACATAAAAAAGACGACATACAATATAAACGACGACATATAAATGAAGGACATAAGTAAAAAAAAAAAACTAAAAATACTAAAAAAAAGGTAAAAACTACAAAAAAACTAAAAAGAAAAAAGGGGAAAAACAAAAAAAAATATTTCATCATTTACCGATTCAAAAACGAATGTATATACAGACCGGGACACAAATGACGACCGGGACGCAGGGAATATAAATGATGACCGGGACACAACTGCAACAGGGACGCTGGGGGGCACAGGGGGATATATAAATGACGACGGGGCTATCATTAAAATCATTAGGTTTAACTAAAAAAACTAAAAAAAGGTAAAAAACTAAAAACTAAAAAAAAGACCAATTCAAAAACGAGTGTATATACAGACCGGGACACCGGGACACAAATGACGACCGGGACACCGGGACACAGGAAGTGCCCGAACCAACTAGATGTTATTGTGGCGCGAACCTACAATGGCAACAGTCAAGGAAGCTGCTAAAAAAAAGCTGCTTAAAAAAATAGCTTCCAAAACTGAAGCTCCAGCACAAAAAAAAATAAAAAAAAGAGAAAAAACTAAAAAAACAAAAAAAAAGGTAAAAACCAAAAAAAAAACTAAAAAGAAAAAAAGCGGAAAAACACAAAAATTTATTTCATCATATACCAATTGAAAAACAAATGTATATACAGACCAAGACACCGGGACACAAATGACGACCGGGACACAGGGAATATAAATGACGACCGGGACACTCAAAGAGAAATTACAGACTGGGACACCGGGACACAAATGACGACCAGGACACAGGGAATATAAATGACGACCGGGACACAGGGACACACGTATTCAGATCTATACCTCATGATTCTAATGACTGCTCTTGAGCTTTGTTGATGGTGATTGCTAATCAACGATTCCCCGTGTCGCCGTCGTTACTTATATATCCCCCTGTGCCCCCCAGCGTCCCCGTTGTAGTTGTGTCCCTGTGTCCCGGTCGTCATTTATATTCCTTGTGTCCCGGTCGTCATTTGTGTCCCGGTGTCCCGGTCTGTATATACATTCGTTTTTGAATTGGTCTTTTTTTTTGGTTTTAGTTTTTTACCTTTTTTTAGTTTTTTTTAGTTATACCTCATGATTCTAATGATTGCCCTTGAGCTTTGTTGATGGTGATTGCAAATACTAATCAAATTGGGAATTGATTACGACCGGGACACAGGGAGTATAAATGACGACATAAGTGAAGACGACATAAAAACGACGACATACAATATAAACGACGACATATAAATGAAGGACATAAGTAAAAAAAAAACTAAAAAAACTAAAAAAAAGGTAAAAACTACAAAAAAAACTAAAAAGAAAAAAGGGGAAAAACAAAAAAAATTATTTCATCATTTACCGATTCAAAAACGAATGTATATATAGACCGGGACACAAATGACGACCGGGACGCAGGGAATATAAATGATGACCGGGACACAACTGCAACAGGGACGCTGGGGGGCACAGGGGGATATATAAATGACGACGGGGCAATCATTAAAATCATTAGGTATAACTAAAAAAACTAAAAAAACTAAAAAATAAAAACTAAAAAAAAAGACCAATTCAAAAACGAGTGTATATACAGACCGGGACACCGGGACACAAATGACGACCGGGACACCGTGACACAGGAAGCGCCCGAACCAACTAGATGTTAGGGTGGCGCGAACCTACAATGGCAACAGTCAAGGAAGCTGCTAAAAAAAAGCTGCTTAAAAAATAGCTTCCAAAACTGAAGCTCCAGCACAAAAAAAAATAAAAAGAAAAGAGAAAAAACTAAAAAAACTAAAAAAAAGGTAAAAACCAAAAAAAAACTAAAAAGAAAAAAAGGGGGAAAACACAAAAATTTATTTCATCATATACCAATTGAAAAACAAATGTATATACAAACCAAGACACCGGGACACAAATGACGACCGGGACACAGGGAATATAAATGACGACCGGGACACTCAAAGAGAAATTACAGACTGGGACACCGGGACACAAATGACGACCAGGACACAGGGAATATTAATGACGACCGGGACACAGGGACACACGTATTCAGATCTATACTTCATGATTCTAATGATTGCCCTTGAGCTTTGTTGATGGTGATTGCAAATACTAATCAAATTGGGAATTGATTACGACCGGGACACAGGGAGTATAAATGACGACATAAGTGAAGATGACATAAAAACGACGACATACAATATAAACAACGACATATAAATGAAGGACATAAGTAAAAAAAAATTTAAAAAAAGGTAAAAACTACAAAAAACTAAAAAGGAAAAAGGGTAAAAACAAAAAAAATTATTTCATCATTTACCGATTCAAAAACGAATGTATATACAGACCGGGACACAAATGACGACCGGGACGCAGGGAATATAAATGATGACCGGGACACAACTGCAACAGGGACTCTGGGGGGCACAGGGGGATATATAAATGACGACGGGGCAATCATTAAAATCATTAGGTATAACTAAAAAAACTAAAAAAAGGTAAAAAACTAAAAACTAAAAAAAAGACCAATTCAAAAACGAGTGTATATACAGACCGGGACACCGGGGCACAAATGACGACCGGGACACCGGGACACAGGAAGCGCCCGAACCAACTAGATGTTAGGGTGGCGCGAACCTACAATGGCAACAGTCAAGGAAGCTGCTAAAAAAAAGCTGCTTAAAAAAATAGCTTCCAAAACTGAAGCTCCAGCACAAAAAAAAAATAAAAAGAAAAGAGAAAAAACTAAAAAAACTAAAAAAAAGGTAAAAACCAAAAAAAAACTAAAAAGAAAAAAAGGGGAAAAACACAAAAATTTATTTCATCATATACCAATTGAAAAACAAATGTATATACAGACCAAGACACCGGGACACAAATGACGACCGGGACACAGGGAATATAAATGACGACCGGGACACTCAAAGAGAAATTACAGACTGGGACACCGGGACACAAATGACGACCAGGACACAGGGAATATAAATGACGACCGGGACACAGGGACAAACGTATTCAGATCTATACCTCATGATTCTAATGATTGCCCTTGAGCTTTGTTGATGGTGATTGCTAATCGACGATTCCCCGTGTCGCCGTCGTTACTTATATATCTCCCTGTGCCCCCCGGCGTCCCCGTTGTAGTTGTGACGAAAACTAAACCCTCGAAAACTAAAACTTTTGACATAGGAAAAGAGCCTTTAATCACATTCTTTACCATGTGCAATCATAAAATTGTCTAATATCTTCATTTTTTCAACATACATAGCTATTACCCTCGAAAACTAAAACTTTTTAAATAGGAAAAGAAACTTTAATCACATTCTTTACCATTTGCAATCATAAAATAGTCTAATATCTTCATTTTTTCAACATACGTAGCTATTACCCTCGAAAACTAAAACTTTTGAAATAGAAAAAGAGCCTTTAATCACATTCTTTACCATCTGCAATCATAAAATAGTCTAATATCTTCATTTTTTCAACATACGTAGCTATTACCCTCGAAAACTAAAACTTTTGACATAGGAAAAGAGCCTTTAATCACATTCTTTACCATTTGCAATCATAAAATTGTCTATTATCTTCATTTTTCAACATACGTAGCTATTACCCTCGAAAACTAAAACATTTGAAATAGGAAAAGAGCCTTTAATCACATTCTTTACCATTTGCAATCATAAAATAGTCTAATATCTTCATTTTTTCAACATACGTAGCTATTACCCTCGAAAACTAAAACTTTTGACATAGGAAAAGAGCTTTTAATCACATTCTTTACTATTTGCAATCATAAAATAGTCTAATATCTTCATTTTTTCAACATACGTAGCTATTACCCTCGAAAACTAAAACTTTTGAAATAGAAAAAGAGCCTTTAATCACATTCTTTACCATTTGCAATCATAAAATAGTCTAATAACTTCATTTTTTCAACATACGTAGCTATTACCCTCGAAAACTAAAACTTTTGACATAGGAAAAGAGCCTTTAAAAACATTCTTTACCAATTGCAATCATAAAATTGTCTAATATCTTCAGTTTTTCAACATACGTAGCTATTACCCTCGAAAACTAAAACATTTGAAATAGGAAAAGAGCCTTTAATCACATTCTTTACCATTTGCAATCATAAAATAGTCTAATATCTTCATTTTTTCAACATACGTAGCTATTACCCTCGAAAACTAAAACTTTTGACATAGGAAAAGAGCTTTTAATCACATTCTTTACCATTTGCAATCATAAAATAGTCTAATATCTTCATTTTTTCAACATACGTAGCTATTACCCTCGAAAACTAAAACTTTTGACATAGGGAAAGAGCCTTTAATCACATTCTTTACCATGTGCAATCATAAAATAGTCTAATGTCTTCATTTTTTCCTCAGACCTAGCTATTACCCTCGAAAACTAAAACTTTTGAAATAGAAAAAGAACCTTTAATCACATTCTATACCATGTGCAATCAACAAATTGTCTAATATCTTCATTTTTTCCACAGACAAAGCTATTACCCTCGAAAACTAAAACTTTTGAAATAGGAAAAGAGCCTTTAATCACATTCTTTACCATGTGCAATCATTAAATTGTCTAATATCTTCATTTTTTCAACATACGTAGCTATTACCCTCGAAAACTAAAACTTTTGACATAGGAAAAGAGCCTTTAATCACATTCTTTACCATTTGCAATCATAAAATAGTCTAATATCTTCATTTTTTTTTACATACGTATCTATTACCTTCGAAAACTAAAACTTTTGACATAGGAAAAGAGCCTTTAATCACATTCTTTACCATGTGCAATCATAAAATAGTCTAATATCTTTATTTTTTCCACAGACCTAGCTATTACTCTCGAAAACTAAAACTTTTGAAATAGAAAAAGAGCCTTTAATCACATTCTTTACCATGTGCAATCATAAAATTGTCTAATATCTTCATTTTTTCCACAGACAAAGCTATTACCCTCGAAAACTAAAACTTTTGAAATAGGAAAAGAGCCTTTAATCACATTCTTTACCATGTGCAATCATAAAATAGTCTAATATCTTCATTTTTTCCACAGACCTAGCTATTACCCTCGAAAACTAAAACTTTTGAAATAGAAAAAGAGCCTTTAATCACATTCTTTACCATGTGCAATCATAAAATTGTCTAATATCTTCATTTTTTCCACAGACAAAGCTATTACCCTCGAAAACTAAAACTTTTGAAATAGGAAAAGAGTCTTTAATCACATTCTTTACCATTTGCAATCATAAAATAGTCTAATATCTTCATTTTTTCAACATACGTAGCTATTACCCTAGAAAACTAAAACTTTTGAAATAGGAAAAGAGCCTTTAATCACATTCTTTACCATTTGCAATCATAAAATAGTCTAATATCTTCATTTTTTCAAAAAACGTAGCTATTACCCTCAAAAACTAAGACTTTTGACATAGTAAAAGAGCCTTTAATCACATTCTTTACCATGTGCAATCTTAAAATTGTCTAATATCTTCATTTTTTCCACAGACAAAGCTATTACCCTCGAAAACTAAAACTTTTGAAATAGAAAAAGAGCCTTTAATCACATTCTTTACCATGTGCAATCATAAAATAGTCTAATATCTTCATTTTTTCAACATACGTAGCTATTACCCTCGAAAACTAAAACTTTTGACATAGGAAAAGAGCCTTTAATCACATTCTTTACCATGTGCAATCATAAAATTGTCTAATAATTTCATTTCTTCAACATAAGTAGCTATTACCCTCGAAAACTAAAACTTTTGAAATAGGAAAAGAGCCTTTAATCACATTCATTACCATTTGCAATCATAAAATAGTCTAATATCTTCATTTTTTCAACATAAGTAGCTATTACCCTCGAAAACTAAAACTTTTGAAATAGGAAAAGAGCTTTAATCACATTCTTTACCATTTGCAATCATAAAATAGTCTAATATCTTCATTTTTTCAACATACGTAGCTATTACCCTCGAAAACTAAAACTTTTGAAATAGGAAAAGAGCCTTTAATCACATTCTTTACCATTTGCAATCACAAAATAGTCTAATATCTTCATTTTTTCAACATACGTAGCTATTACCCTCGAAAACTAAAACTTTTGACATAGGAAAAGAGCTTTTAATCACATTCTTTACCATTTGCAATCATAAAATAGTCTAATATCTTCATTTTTTCAACATACGTAGCTATTACCCTCGAAAACTAAAACTTTTGAAATAGAAAAAGAGCCTTTAATCACATTCTTTACCATGTGCAATCATAATATAGTCTAATATCTTCATTTTTTTCAACATACGTAGCTATTACCCTCTAAAACTAAAACTTTTGAAATAGGAAAAGAGCCTTTAATCACATTCTTTACCATTTGCAATCATAAAATAGTCTAATATCTTCATTTTTTTCAACATACGTAGCTATTACCCTCGAAAACTAAAACTTTTGACATAGGAAAAGACCATTTAATCACATTCTTTACCATTTGCAATCATAAAATACTCTAATATATTCATTTTTTCAACATACGTAGCTATTACCCTCGAAAACTAAAACTTTTGACATAGGAAAAGAGCCTTTAATCACATTCTTTACCATGTGCAATCATAAAATTGTCTAATATCTTCATTTTTTCCACAGACAAAGCTGTTACCCTCGAAAACTAAAACTTTTGCAATAGAAAAAGAGCCTTTAATCACATTCTTTACCATGTGCAATCATAAAATAGTCTAATATCTTCATTTTTTCAACATACGTAGCTATTACCCTCGAAAACTAAAATTTTTGACATAGGAAAAGAGCCTTTAATCAAATTCTTTACCATTTGCAATCATAAAATAGTCTAATATCTTCATATTTTCAACATACGTAGCTATTACCCTCGAAAACTAAAATTTTTGACATAGGAAAAGAGCCTTTAATCACATTCTTTACCATGTGCAATCATAAAATTGTCCAATATCTTCATTTTTTCAACATACGTAGCTGTTACCCTTGAAAACTAAAACTTTTGAAATAGGAAAAGAGCCTTTAATCACATTCTTTACCATTTGCAATCATAAAAATGTCTAATATCTTCATTTTTTCCACAGACAAAGCTATTACCCTCGAAAACTAAAACTTTTGCAATAGAAAAAGATCCTTTAATCACATTCTTTACCATGTGCAATCATAAAATTGTCTAATATCTTCATTTTTTCAGCATACGTAGCTATTACCCTTGAAAACTAAAACTTTTGACATAGGAAAAGAGCCTTTAATCACATTCTTTACCATTTGTAACCATAAAATAGTCTAATATCTTCATTTTTTCAACATACCTAGCTATTACCCTCGAAAACTAAAACTTTTGAAATAGGAAAAGAGCCTTTAATCACATTCTTTACCATTTGCAATCATAAAATAGTCTAATATCTTCATTTTTTCAACATACGTAGCTATTACCCTCGAAAACTAAAACTTTTGACATAGGAAAAGAGCCTTTAATCACATTCTTTACCATTTGCAGTCATAAAATAGTCTAATATCTTCATTTTTTAACATACGTAGCTATTACCCTCGAAAACTAAGACTTTTGACATAGGAAAAGAGCCTTTAATCACATTCTTTACCATGTGCAATCATAAAATAGTCTAATATCTTCATTTTTTCAACGTACGTAGCTATTACCTTCGAAAACTAAAACTTTTGACGCAGGAAAAGAGCCTTTAATCACATTCTTTACCATGTGCAATCATAAAATTGTCTAATATCTTCTTTTTTCCACAAACAAAGCTATTACCCTCGAAAACTAAAACTTTTGAAATAGGAAAGGAGCCTTTAATCACATTCTTTACCATGTGCAATCATAAAATAGTCTAATATCTTCATTTTTTCAACATACGTAGCTATTACCTTCGAAAAATAAAACTTTTGACATAGGAAAAGAGCCTTTAATCACATTCTTTACCATGTGCAATCATAAAATTGTCTAATATCTTCATTTTTTTAAAAAGACAAAGCTATTACCCTTGAAAACTAAAACTTTTGAAATAGGAAAAGAGCTTTTAATCACATTCTTTACCATTTGCAATCATAAAATAGTCTAATATCTTCATTTTTTCAACATACGTAGCTATTAACCTCGAAAACTAAAACTTTTGATATAGGAATAGAGCCTTTAATCACATTCTTTACCATATGCAATCATAAAATAGTCTAATATCTTCATTTTTTCAACATACGTAGCTATTACCCTCGAAAACTAAAACTTTTTATATAGGAAAAGAGCCTTTAATCACATTCTTTACCATTTGCAGTCATAAAATAGTCTAATATCTTCATTTTTTCAACATACGTAGCTATTACCCTCGAAAACTAAAACTTTTGACATAGGAAAAGAGCCTTTAATCACATTCTTTACCATGTGCAATCATAAAATTGACTAATAAAATCATTTTTTCAACATACGTAGCTATTACCCTCGAAAACTAAAACTTTTTAAATAGGAAAAGAAACTTTAATCACATTCTTTACCATTTGCAATCATAAAATAGTCTAATTTTTTCATTTTGTCAACATACGTAGCTATTACCCTCGAAAACTGAAACTTTTTAAATATGAAAAGAGCCTTTAATCACATTCTATACCATTTGCAATCATAAAATTGTCTAATATCTTCATTTTTTCAACATAAGTAGCTATTACCCTCGAAAACTAAAACTTTTGAAATAGGAAAAGAGCCTTTAATCACATTCTTTACCATTTGCAATCATAAAATAGTCTAATATCTTCATTTTTTCAACATACGTAGCTATTACCCTCGAAAACTAAATCTTTGAAATAGGAAAAGAGCTTTAATCACATTCTTTACCATTTGCAATCATAAAATAGTCTAATATCTTCATTTTTTCAACATACGTAGCTCTTTTCCTCGAAAACTAAAACTTTTGAAGTAGGAAAAGAGCCTTTAATCACATTCTTTACCATTTGCAATCATAAAATAGTCTAATATCTTCATTTTTTCAACATACGTAGCTATTACCCTCGAAAACTAAAACTTTTGACATAGGAAAAGAGCCTTTAATCACATTCTTTACCATTTGCAATCATAAAATAGTCTAATATCTTCATTTTTTCAACATACGTAGCTATTACCCTCGAAAACTAAAACTTTTGAAATAGGAAAAGAGCCTTTAATCACATTCTTTACCATTTGCAATCATAAAATAGTCTAATATCTTCATTTTTTCAACATACGTAGCTAATACCCTCAAAAACTAAAACTTTTGAAATAGGAAAAGAGCTTTAATCACATTCTTTACCATTTGCAATCATAAAATAGTCTAATATCTTCATTTGTTCAACATACGTAGCTATTACCCTCGAAAACTAAAACTTTTGAAATAGGAAAAGAGCCTTTAATCACATTCTTTACCATTTGCAATCATAAAATAGTCTAATATCTTCATTTTTTCAACATACGTAGCTATTACCCTCGAAAACTAAAACTTTTGACATAGGAAAAGAGCTTTTAATCACATTCTTTACCATGTGCAATCATAAAATTGTCTAATATCTTCATTTTTTCAACATAAGTAGCTATTACCCTCGAAAACTAAAACTTTTGACAAAGGAAAAGAGCCCTTAATCACATTCTTTACCATGTGCAATCATAAAATTGTCTAATATCTTCATTTTTTCAACATAAGTAGCTATTACCCTCGAAAACTAAAACTTTTGAAATAGGAAAAGAGCCTTTAATCACATTCTTTACCATTTGCAATCATAAAATAGTCTAATATCTTCATTTTTTCAACATACGTAGCTATTACCCTCGAAAACTAAATCTTTTGACATAGGAGAAGAGCATTTAATCACATTCTTTGCCATTTGCAATCATAAAATAGTCTAATATCTTCATTTTTTCAACATACGTAGCTATTACCCTCGAAAACTAAAACTTTTGAAATATAAAAAGAGCCTTTAATCACATTCTTTGCCATGTGCAATCATAAAATAGTCTAATATCTTCATTTTTTCAACATACGTAGCTATTACCCTCGAAAACTAAAACTTTTGACATAGGAAAAGAGCCTTTAATCACATTCTTTACCATGTGCAATCATAAAATAGTCTAATATCTTCATTTTTTCAACATACGTAGCTATTACCCTCGAAAACTAAAACTTTTGACATAGGAAAAGAGCCTTTAATCACATTCTTTACCATGTGCAATCATAAAATTGTCCAATATCTTCATTTTTTCAACATACGTAGCTATTACCCTTGAAAACTAAAACTTTTGAAATAGGAAAAGAGCCTTTAATCACATTCTTTACCATTTGCAATCATAAAATAGTCTAATATCTTCATTTTTTCAACATGCGTAGCTATTACCCTCGAAAACTAAAACTTTTGACATAGGAAAAGAGCCTTTAATCACATTCTTTACCATTTGCAATCATAAACTAGTCTAATATCTTCATTTTTTCAACATACGTAGCTATTACCCTCGAAAACTAAGACTTTTGACATAGGAAAAGAGCCTTTAATCACATTCTTTACCATTTGCAATCATAAAATAGTCTAATATCTTCATTTTTTCAACATACGTAGCTATTACCCTCGAAAACTAAAACTTTTTAAATAGGAAAAGAAACTTTAATCACATTCTTTACCATTTGCAATCATAAAATAGTCTAATTTCTTCATTTTGTCAACATACGTAGCTATTACCCTCGAAAACTAAAACTTTTGAAATATGAAAAGAGCCTTTAATCACATTCTTTACCATTTTGCAATCATTTACCATTTGCAATCATAAAATAGTCTAATTTCTTCATTTTGTCAACATACGTAGCTATTACCCTCGAAAACTAAAACTTTTGAAATAGGAAAAGAGCTTTAATCACATTCTTTACCATTTGCAATCATAAAATAGTCTAATATCTTCATTTTTTCAACATACGTAGCTATTACCCTCGAAAACTAAAACTTTTGACATAGGAAAAGAGCCTTTAATCACATTCTTTACCATGTGCAATCATAAAATTGTCTAATATCTTCATTTTTTCAACATAAGTAGATATTACCCTCGAAAACTAAAACTTTTGAAATAGGAAAAGAGCCTTTAATCACATTCTTTAATATTTGCAATCATAAAATAGTCTAATACCTTCATTTTTTCAACATACGTAGCTATTACCCTCGAAAACTAAAACTTTGAAATGGGAAAAGAGCTTTAATCACATTCTTTACCATTTGCAATCATAAAATAGTCTAATATCTTCATTTTTTCAACATACGTAGCTCTTACCCTCGAAAACTAAAATTTTTGAAATAGGAAAAGAGCCTTTAATCACATTCTTTACCATTTGCAATCATAAAATAGTCTAATATCTTCATTTTTTCAACATACGTAGCTATTACCCTCGAAAAGTAAAACTTTTGACATAGGAAAAGAGCCTTTAATCACATTCTTTACCATTTGCAATCATAAAATAGTCTAATATCTTCATTTTTTTCAACACACGTAGCTATTACCCCTCGAAAACTAAAACTTTTGAAATAGAAAAAGAGCCTTTAATCACATTCTTTACCATGTGCAATCATAAATAGTCTAATATCATCATTTTTTTCAACATAAGTAGCTATTACCCTCGAAAACTAAAACTTTTGAAATAGGAAAAGAGCCTTTAAATCACATTCTTTACCATGTGCAATCCTAAAATAGTCTAATATCTTCATTTTTTCAACATACGTAGCTATTACCCTCGAAAACTAAAACTTTTGAAATAGGAAAAGAGCCTTTAATCACATTCTTTACCATTTGCAATCATAAAATAGTCTAATATCATCATTTTTTCAACATACGTAGCTATTACCCTCGAAAACTAAAACTTTTGAAATAGGAAAAGAGCCTTTAATCACATTCTTTACCATTTGCAATCATAAAATAGTCTAATATCTTCATTTTTTTAACATACGTAGCTATTACCCTCGAAAACTAAAACTTTTGAAATAGGAAAAGAGCCTTTAATCACATTCTTTACCATTTGCAATCATAAAATAGTTTAATATCTTCATTTTTTCAACATACGTAGCTATTACCCTCGAAAACTAAAACTTTTGACATAAGAAAAGAGCTTTTAAATCACATTCTTTACCATTTGCAATCATAAAATAGTCTAATATCTTCATTTTTTCAACATACGTAGCTATTACCCTCGAAAAACTAAAACTTTTTGAAATAGAAAAAGAGCCTTTAATCACATTCTTTACCATGTGCAATCATAAAATAGTCTAATATCTTCATTTTTTTCAACATACGTAGCTATTACCCTCGAAAACTAAAACTTTTGAAATAGGAAAAGAGCCTTTAATCACATTCTTTACCATTTGCAATCATAAAATAGTCTAATATCTTCATTTTTTTCAACATACGTAGCTATTACCCTCGAAAACTAAAACTTTTGACATAGGAAAAGAGCTTTTAATCACACTCTTTACCATTTGCAGTCATAAAATATTCTAATATATTCATTTTTTCAACATACGTAGCTATTACCCTCGAAAACTAAAACTTTTGACATAGGAAAAGAGCCTTTATTCACATTCTTTACCATGTGTAATCATAAAATTGTCTAATATCTTCATTTTTTTCCACAGACAAAGCTATTACCCTCGAAAACTAAAACTTTTGAAATAGAAAAAGAGCCTTTAATCACATTCTTTACTATGTGCAATCATAAATTAGTCTAATATTTTCATTTTTTCAACATACTTAGCTATTACCCTCGAAAACTAAAACTTTTGACATAGGAAAAGAGCCTTTAATCACATTCTTTACCATTTGCAATCATAAAATTGTCCTAATATCTTCATTTTTTCAACATAAGTAGCTATTACCCTCGAAAACTAAAAACTTTTGAAATAGGAAAAGAGCCTTTAATCACATTCTTTACCATTTTCAATCATAAAATAGTCTAATATCTTCATTTTTTCAACATACGTAGCTATTACGCTTGAAAACTAAAACTTTTGAAATAGGAAAAGACCCTTTAATCAAATTCTTTACCATTTGCAATCATAAAATAGTCTAATATCTTCATTTTTTCAACATACGTAGCTATTACCCTCGAAAACTAAAACTTTTGAAATAGGAAAAGAGCTTTTAATCACATTCTTTACCATTTGCAATCATAAAATAGTCTAATATCTTCATTTTTTTCAACATTACGTAGCTATTACCCTCGAAAACTAAAACTTTTGACATAGGAAAAGAGCTTTTAATCACATTCTTTGCCATTTGAAATCATAAAATAGTCTAATATCTTCATTTTTTTCTACATTCGTAGCTATTACCCCTCGAAAACTAAAACTTTTGAAATAGAAAAAGAGCCTTTAATCCCATTCTTTACCATGTGCAATCATAAAATAGTCTAATATCTTCATTTTTTTCAACATACGTAGCTATTACCCTCGAAAACTAAAACTTTTGACATTGGAAAAGAGCCTTTAATCACATTCTTTACCATGTGCAATCATAAAATTGTCTAATATCTTCATTTTTTTCAACATACGTAGCTATTACGCTTGAAAACTAAAACTTTTGAAACAGGAAAAGACCCTTTAATCAAATTCTTTACCATTTGCAATCATAAAATAGTCTAATATCTTCATTTTTTCAACATACGTAGCTATTACCCTCGAAAACTAAAACTTTTGAAATAGGAAAAGAGCCTTTAATCACATTCTTTACCATTTGCAATCATAAAATAGTCTAATATCTTCATTTTTTTCAACATACGTAGCTATTACCCTCGAAAACTAAAACTTTTGACATAGGAAAAGAGCCTTTAATCACATTCTTTACCATGTGCAATCATAAAATTGTCTAATATCTTCATTTTTTCAACATACGTAGCTATTACCCTCGAAAACTAAAACTTTTGAAATAGGAAAAGACCCTTTAATCACATTCTTTACCATTTGTAATCAGAAAATAGTCTAATATCTTCATTTTTTCAACATACGTTAGCTATTACCCTCGAAAACTAAAACTTTTGAAATAGGAAAAGAGCCTTTAAATCACATTCTTTACCATTTGCAATCATAAAATAGTCCAATATCTTCATTTTTTCAACATACGTAGCTATTACCCTCGAAAACTAAGACTTTTGACATAGGAAAAGAGTCTTTAAATCACATTCTTTACCATGTGCAATCATAAAATAGTCTAATATCTTCATTTTTTCAACATACGTAGCTATTACCTTCGAAAAATAAAACTTTTGACATAGGAAAAGAGCCTTTAATCACATTCTTTACCATGTGCAATCATAAAATTGTCTAATATCTTCATTTTTTCCACAGACAAAGCTATTACCCTTGAAAACTAAAACTTTTGAAATAGGAAAAGAGCCTTTAATCACATTCTTTACCATTTGCAATCATAAAATAGTCTAATATCTTCATTTTTTCAACATACGTAGCTATTACCCTCGAAAACTAAAACTTTTGACATAGGAAAAGAGTCTTTAAATCACATTCTTTACCATTTGCAATCATAAAATAGTCTAATATCTTCATTTTTTCAACATACGTAGCTATTACCCTCGAAAACTAAAATTTTTTAAATAGGAAACGAAACTTTAATCACATTTTTTTACCATTTGCAATCATAAAATAGTCTAATTTCTTCATTTTGTCATCATACGTAGCTATTACCCTCGAAAACTAAAACTTTTTAAATAGGAAAAGAAACTTTAATCACATTCTTTCGCATTTGCAATCATAAAATAGTCTAATTTCTTCATTTTATCAACATACGTAGCTATTACCCTAAAAAACTAAAACTTTTGAAATATGAAAAGAGCCTTTAATCACACTCTTTACCATTTTGCAATCATTTACCATTTGCAATCATAAAATAGTCCTAATTTCTTCATTTTGTCAACATACGTAGCTATTACCCCTCGAAAACTAAAACTTTTGAAATATGAAAAGAGCCTTTAATCACATTCTTTACCATTTGCAATCATAAAATAGTCTAATATCTTCATTTTTTTCCACATACGTAGCTATTACCCTCGAAAACTAAAACTTTTGACATAGGAAAAGAGCCTTTAATCACATTCTTTACCATGTGCAATCATAAAATT
>NW_027065168.1:0-22923 GCF_032884065.1 Artemia franciscana
AGCGAAGTTATGAAGCTGAAAACAATTTTGTTGTGCTTCAATTAAGCAGAATATCTATTTTGCAAAGTTTCACTTTTATAACACAAATATTTTTACAGGTCATCAAAGGTCAGGGCCCTCTAGAGGGAGAAGAAGTGGAGGTAGTTGCTTCAAAATACCTTCCCGGGACATGCTTTAGTCTGTAGATTCATCCCTGAAAGTTGCATTTTCCTAACCTAAACCCTTTTTGAGATAGCAAGAAGTCAATGAACTAGAATTTTACCTCTTCTTTATGTTTAAATTCGTTTTTGTGACAATGCACTCCCCTATGAATATTATGGAAGAATTAATATATTCCAAAATCATTTAGCATCTTAAATAAAGGTTATAGTCTACAAATGGGGAGTAAATATTTGTTTTTCATATTATTGACATACAAATAAATTGATCATTTCATGCAGATGCCATTTTTTATGTTCTTTCTAAATATAACAATCACTTTTCTCATAAATTCAATTTTAAGCCCCCTTAAAACCCTTGAAAAAATAATAATTTCATTCTACATTTTTTGGACATAAATATAGGCTGTAACATTTGTTTCAAACTTGCTATTTCATTATAAATCCATTTTGTAAAAGTTGTATAATTCCGATCATTGTCAAGATTAAGCCAACTAAAAAAATTCAAAACAAATCCGCCATGTTCTCTTCTTTTTCTGTAAGGCGACTTAAAAACTGCCATTCCCCTATGCCATGTCCCGGAAAGGTATTTTGAAGTATCTACCTCCACTCCTTCTACCTCTAGAGGGCCTAGAAATTCGCCTACATGACAGGTCTATACCTATTGAAATTTTGAAGAACAACATTTTACCTTAATTTTCAGTTACCAGTTTTTTTTTCTCTGTCTTTAGTTCTGAAAATGCAATTCCTCTTATTTGAATAGAATTCTGAGCCATATCAATGTTTTTTTTCAAAATATAGGAAATGTGCTTGCATATCTTTAAAACCTTATAAATTGGGATTGAGCGAAGTTGTGAAGCTGAAAACAATTTAGTTGTACTTCATTCGTGTAGAAGATCTATTTTGCAAGGCTTTAACTTTTGTAACATACATATTGTAAAGGTCATTAAAGGCCAGAACCCTCTACAGGGAGAGGAAGTTGAGGTAGGTACTTCAAAATCCCGGGACATACTTTAGCCTGTAGACCCATCCCTGAAAGTTTCATTTTCCTAACCCAACCCCTTTCCGAGATAGCTTGAAGTCACTAAACTAGAATTTTACCCGAAAATATACCAAAGCCGACAGAAGAATCATGAACCAAGTCTAATGAAACATGAAACAAATCAAGTAACATCATGTTTATACAATCCTAATAATCGGGTTAATGCCAGATTTACCTCTCGTTTAGTTGGACTTATCTGTCTTGGCTTTTTCTACAATTAGCCATGGCTTGATGCCCACAATTATTCGATTTTAAAATAAGAGTCATGCTTACTCCTGCCGTTTATCCGTACCATTTAACCAAACACTTAGAATACTATAGGTTCTATGACTATCTTAGTTCTATTACTATTTACCTTAGTTCTTCTGCCCTAGGAAGAAAGGCGGACGGAAGAATGGAGAAATTGTTTTGCATATTTTATCCAACTTAATTGTGATAAATCAATGCTTTTGGGTTATCTAACTTCGAAATGATGGATTTACAATCAAATAGTAATTCTGAAATCCGTGGTTTAAGCCTTCTTTACATCCAAAAATTAGAATTATTTGGTAATTTTTAAGGTTTCAAAAAGGGCTAAAATTTGATTTTGCGAGAGAAGCGATTATTATATTTGTAAAAACAAATACAACGTAGAGACAATAGGGAAAATTTCAAGACAGTGGAAATTATTTCTGTAGATATTTCGGCCCTATGTCCAAGGGCCGTCTTCAGCAAAATACAAGAATAAGAGAGAAACTATATATATATATATATATATATATATATATATATATATATATATATAAAAGAACTTACATCAAATTATGAGGATTAAAACTGAATAATTAAAAAAAACACTTTTTAAAACTTTTTTTAAAAATAGCCCTAGCATCCTTACTTCAACGAAGTTCAACCAGGACTGGCGAAAAGAATGAAATGAGAATATATGCTCATTCAAATTGAAGAGAATAAAATGATTAGATGCAATTTCTTAAAGCTAATCTTGCTTGTTTAGCAGCCTGTCTCAAAGGCCTTTTCGTAGTTGGTTCAGTACTATTATAAATCGGTTTAGTAAAATATTTTGTTAGATCATTTTTAATTAAATTTGAGTATAAAGAATTTAGTGAGTATTCCCCCAAGTCCCTGTCCAAAGAAATATTATTATTTATTTTGAGATTAATTTCGATTGATTCTCGAACCACCTGTTTTATTCCCAAATCATTACTAATGAGTGAAGAGTTTTCAAAGAGTATTTTACTAAACCGATTTATAATAGTACTGAACCAACTACGAAAAGGCCTTTGAGACAGGCTGCTAAACAAGCAAGATTAGCTTTAAGAAATTGCATCTAATCATTTTATTCTCTTCAGTTTGAATGAGCATATATTCTCATTTCATTCTTTTCGCCAGTCCTGGTTGAACTTCGTTGAAGTAAGGATGCTAGGGCTATTTTTAAAAAAAGTTTTAAAAAGTGTTTTTTTTTTAATTATTCAGTTTTAATCCTCATAATTTTGATGTAAGTTCTTTTATATATATATATATATATATATATATATATATATATATATATATATATATATATATATATATATATATATATATATATATATATATATATATATATATATATATATATATATATATATATATATATATATATATATATATATATATATATAGTTTCTCTCTTATTCTTTTATTGTGCTGAAGACGGCCCTTGGACATAGGGCCGAAATATCTACAGAAATAATTTCCACTGTCTGGAAATTTTCCCTATTGTCTCTACGTTGTATTTGTTTGTTATGGAAAGGCATTGTGGTCTTCGTCGCTATTTTATATTCGTAAAGAGCATAAAAAAGGTATTGAGTGGTATATTTGCTTTATTCACAAGACAATAATATTAACAGCGAAATATATACCCAAATGGGTAAATATTAGGGAAACAATTAGGAAGGAAACGTATTGGGAAACAATTCTTGCTTCATAATATGCCGAAATATTTTAATTAAAACATTTAAAGGTGTTCACATCATACTTCAGCCTAACCAGAACCGTTTAAGGGTGGTGGGGTAACTGGGGCAGCTGCTGCCCCAGTTTGTAAAGTATAGCGGGGCAACATGCAAAATGTGTTAAAACACAAAATCGAAAAGAAAAGAAGAACAAGGAAAATTAACAGCCAGTAAAAAAATTTTCACTGGCTGTTAATTGTCCTCGTTCTTCTTTTCTTTTTGATTTTGTCTTTTGTCATGATCAGCCAGTCTTGTCTCAGAAATTATTTAAAAATGTGTTAACTATGGTTACTCTGCATATAATGAAGCAAGAATTGTTTTCTTAACATGTCTCCGATCTCTCCCGTTAGTTCTTTAGGAAAAAACCACTTGGGTATTTCCCATTCATTTTGCCATGATTTGGCCTACTCCTGTTTCAACCCCTTTACCAATAAATTTATATTGCTTTGTCATCCGGCATGATTGGATTCACTCGATATGCATTTAGTCACTGATTACACTTAAATTTTATAGTAGAAAACCCTGATTGAATGTTTGTTAATACGAATAAAGTGACTTTTTCATGTAATTACCAGATATAATAATCCTTTTTTGTTGCAAATCCAATATGGACCTTCAAATATAATTAAATTAAAAAACAAAAAAAATTTTCTACTCAAAGTAATGAGTAACTTTAAAACTTAAAGCGAATGTAAATTATTACGTATGGGAGGCTGGTTGCCCCTCCTCAACACCTCTCTCTTTACGTTAAAGTTTGTAAGTACTCTTAAAAAAGCTTCTTATTGTTTTAGTTAAACGAACCTATTGTTTCACGATTCATTCTTAAAGAATTTGGACAACATTTAAACTTTAGCGTTGAGAAGGGGCCAACCCCTTTCATATATGTAATAATTTCGGTAAACGTTTAGTTTCTTTCCGAAGTGCCCTAAAGTGCGTTTTGCTGCATATAGCAAGATTCTGACGATCACGTATTGTTTTCTTGTCATTATTAGAGAAGGGCATCCATTTCTGGTTGACTCTCCTCCTCCCTGGGGCAAACTATAACTGTATTATGTGGGCTTGCTTACAGGTAACGTTACTTATAGAGCAAAGCGTATTAGTCCATGAGCCCCGCGGCAAGCGGGCTGATGTCTGTATTCTATTTTTATTAAACTAAGAGTGATAAAACTAAAAAAAAACATAAGTCGAACCTTAAAACGTACAGGAATTAGGAGAAGCAGTTGGGGGGCGGCCGCCCCCCGAACCCTCCACTTTTCAAGACTCTTTTGTACAGATTTTTTATTGTGGGGGGCTGCCACCCCCCTAACCCCCCGCTCTTGGCTTCGGAAAGGCCTCTTTTAATTAACAGAACAAAAAACCTGTACAAAAGAGTCTTTAAAAGCGGGGGGCTTGGGGGGCGGCAGCCACCCAACTGCCTCTCCTAATTCCTGTATTCCTGGCCTACTCCTGTTTCAACCCCTTAACCAACAAATTTATATTGCTTTGTCATCCGGCTTGATTGGATTCACTCGATATGCATTTATTCACTGATTACACTTAAATTACTTCATTTTATAGTAGAAAACCCTGATTGAATGTTTGTTAATACGAATAAAGTGACTTTTTCATGTTATTACCAGATATAATAATCCTTGTTTGTTGCAAATCCAATATGGACCTTCAAATATAATTAAATTAAAAAACAAAAAAAAATTCTACTCAAAGTAAACTTTAAAACTTAAAGCGAATGTAAATTATTACGTATGTGAGGCTGTTTGCCCCTCCTCAACACCTCTCTCTTTACGTTAAAGTTTGTAAGTACTCTTAAAAAAGCTTCTTATTGTTTTAGTTAAACGAACCTATTGTTTCACGATTCATTCTTAAAGAATTGGGACAAAATTTAAACTTTAGAGTTGAGAAGGGGCCAACCCCGTTCATATATGTAATAATTTCGGTAAACGTTTAGTTTCTTTCCGAAGTGCCCTAAAGTGCGTTTTGCTGCATATAGCAAAATTCTGACGATCACGTATTGTTTTCTTGTCATTATTAGAGAAGGGCATCCATTTTTGATTGACTCTCCTCTTCCCTGGGGCAAACTATAAATGTATTATGTGGGCTTGCTTACAGGTAACATTACTTATAGAGCAAAGCGTATTAGTCCATGAGCCCCGCGGCAAGCGGGGCGATGTCTGTATTCTATTTTTATTGAACAAAGAGTGATAAAACTAAAAAAAAAACCATCAAACGAGGCTTATTTAATAAATATAGAATACAGATCTCGCCCCGCTGCCCGCGGAGCTCTTGGACTAATACGCTTTTCTCTGTAGGTAATGTTACCTAGAAACAAGCCAACTTACACAAGTGCTCTAAACTGGAAATTATGCTGCTTCGCAAATTTCGCAAAATTTGATTTTGCGAGAGAAGTGATTATTATATTCGTAAAGAGCATAAAAAAGGTATTGAGTGGTATATTTGCTTTATTCACAAGACAATAATATTAACAGCGAAATATATACCCAAATGGGTAAATATTAGGGAAACACTTAGGAAGGAAACGTATTGTGAAACAATTCTTGTTTTATAATAAAATGATATGAAAAAACTTCGTTTTCTTAAAGAGTTAAAGAGGCTGCGTCCCAAAGTCGAACCTTAAAAAGTACAGGAATTAGGAGAGGCAGTTGGGGGGCTGCCGCCCCCCAAACCCCCCACTTTTCAAGACTCTTTTGTACAGGTTTTTTATTGTGGGGGGCTGCCACCCCCCTAACCCCCCGCTCTTGGCTTCGGAAAGGCCTCTTTTAATTAACAGAACAAAAAACCTGTTTCAACCCCTTTACCAACAAATTTATATTGCTTTGTCATCCGGCTTGATTGGATTCACTCGATATGCATTTAGTCACTGATTACACTTAAATTACTTCATTTTATAGTAGAAAACCTGGATTGAATGTTTGTTAATACGAATAAAGTGACTTTTTCATGTTATTACCAGATATAATAATCCTTGTTTGTTGCAAATCCAATATGGACCTTCAAATATAATTAAATTAAAAAACAAAACAAATTTTCTACTCAAAGTAAACTTAACTTAAAGCGAATGTAAATTATTACGTATGTGAGGCTGTTTGCCCCTCCTCAACACCTCTCTCTTTACGTTAAAGTTTGTAAGTACTCTTAAAAAAGCTTCTTATTGTTTTAGTTAAACGAACCTATTGTTTCACGATTCATTCTTAAAGAATTGGGACAAAATTTAAACTTTAGCGTTGAGAAGGGGCCAACTCCTTTCATATATGTAATAATTTCGGTAAACGTTTAGTTTCTTTCCGAAGTGCTCTAAAGTGTGTTTTGCTGCATATAGCAAGATTCTGACGATCACGTATTGTTTTCTTGTCATTATTAGAGAAGGGCATCCATTTCTGGTTGACTCTCCTCCTCTGGGGCAAACTATAAATGTATTATATGGGCTTGCTTCCAGATAACATTACCTATAGAGCAAAGCGTATTAGTCCATGAGCCCCGCGGCAAGCGGGGCGATGTCTGTATTCTATTTTGATTGAACTAAGAGTGATAAAACTAAAAAAAAAACATCAAACGAGGCTTATTAAATAAATGTAGAACACAGACCTCGCCCTGCTGCCCGCGGGGCTCTTGGACTAATACGCTTTTCTCTGTAGGTAATGTTACCTAGAAACAAGCCCACTTACGCAAGTGCTCTAAACTTGAACTTATGCGCCTTCGCAGCATAGTTTCCAGTTTAGAGCACTTGGAGCGAAACTAAACATCTACCATAATTTCTGTTCATTTCCAGTTTTAGTGCTTATCCTACTTACAGTTGAAAAACTTGTTTTTTTTTCTGATCGTTTTTTAAATAATGCCAGGGAATCTGGATCCACTGAAAATTCCCTCTCTGGCAACTTCCCTCCCCATGTGAAAAATCCCCTGCAGAAAATTCGTCCCCCAACCCAAAAAACGTATATATACTTCCCAATAACAAATACTGTATGCAAACAATAAGCAAGTCTTGTAAATTAAAGACCTTTCCCCAGGGATTGTGATGGGTCGTGTTATTTTTAAAGGAATAGTTATTCGGCCTTTCAGCTATGCTGAACGAAATGGCTATCTCAAATTTTGAATGGCCAATTTTTAGAAAAAAGGGGCGTTGGAGGGGGCTTAGTTGGCCTCTAATCTTTTTGGTCACTTGGTCATCGATCGAATGAGTCCTCTCCCGGTAGTCTAGGACCAATGGGTCCATATTATCCCCCATGGAAATGAAACATCAAAAAAGAAATTACACGCATCTGTAATCTTTCTTCTGGCAAAAAATACGAAATTCCACATTTTTGCAGAAAGGAGCTTGAAACCTCTTCTGTATGGTTCTCTGATATCTGATGAATCTGATGATGTGGTTTTCATTAGGATTCCATGACTTCTGGGGTGTTTCCTTTTTTGATAATCAGGCAAGTTTTCTCAGGCTAGAAGCCTTTGTTGGTTAAAACTAAACTTAATGAAACTGATATATTTGGAATCAACAGAAGTAGATTCTTTGGATATATCTTTTGGTATCAAAATTCTGTTTTTTAGAATTTCGGTTACTATTGAGTCTGATCGCTTACTTACAGCTCCTTGCCTGGATATTTTAGATACGATTTATACTCTGATAGCGTCACCCTTGTTAAATCCAATTTACATGTAAATTGAATTGACAGGAACAAAAAAGAAAGTCAATAAATGCATGGGAAATATATAGCCTAATGTAGACTATATATGTGGGTAAGGTTTGAAAGGTAATGTTAAGCTTGGTAGGACATATAAGCCTACTATTATTACCGTGAAAATGAAACATTAAAAGTGAGAACGCTATATATATTGACCTGTGCATTCTTTTGATTGCTTTATTTGTTTTTTAGTTTCGTAGTAACAGTTTCCGATACTTTTGATTTTATAGATTTATCGTGGAAATAGAAAATGTCTTCAAAAAGTATTAAATTTTTTTCTTAAGATCAATTGCCAACTTTACTCAGGTTCCCACTTAAATCGTTGAAGTATGGTTATTTGTACTTTCAAGGCTTCTTTACTCGCAGTGAGTTTTTATATGAATAGTTCTCGAGATACAGTAGGATAAATTAAAGAATGTGAAAACCAGAATAATCAAGAATTCACAATTTTTCTTGAGAATTCGCAATTCTCAATCGTCAGCGTTCAGTTTATGGCCTTTCTTTCGTCATACGCAAAATCTTAATAAGCGCCTCTCCTCCCACCCGTCTCCGACAAATTTTCTGGACCAAATTTTAGACCCCCGTGCAACTGAACCTTCGTGCTATTGAACCACCTTGCTCAGTTTTTCAATATTCTACAAATATGAGGCAATATAATTGAGTAAAACACAAACTAGAATCTTTACCTGTCCAACTTCGTTGGTATAATTTGTTTTTTAAAGTTATGATATAAAAGCCTGTCAAGATGATTTACAAATAGACTGTTTTTATTTCGTCACAAAAACAAAGAAAATCGGACGTCACAAACCATTAAAGCCAGATTTATTTATCCTTTTCTGTGTTTGTTTATGCTTTATGTCCTCACCCTGTCACTGTCGGAAAATACCCCGTGGAAAATGCCCACCACCATCCTTCCTGCGGCTGGTTTGTTTCCAGTCACTTTTGATTTACAAATAAGGACTAGAGTTCTTGATTACTTATAGAATGGATATCCTCAAAAGTTTTTAACACCATGAGGCAGAGGTGGAAATGAGGAAGGGGCATCCCCCGTCCCATACGGAATGTTTTCTGCTCATTATGGAGTGTAATGTCCCTCATTACTCTCATAATAACAGCGTAAACCTAAAATATTCCCAGAAATCAAAAGAGATTAAATATCAGCTTCACTGAATGTTTGCCTCCCCCCCACTAAATATATGATCCCAAAAAAAAGTCCTCATCAACACCCCGCTCTTTACGCTAAAGTTTGACTCTTTCTTTTGATTCTACTTTTTTAACAGTAAAAAACTTTAGCGTAAAGAGTGGGGTGTTGATGAGGAAGCAGCCCTATCATATACGAGGTAATTTCTGTTCGTTTTAAGTTTTAATGTCACTCCTTACTTCCCGTTAAAAAAACTTGTTTCTTTAAATTTCAATTCTGAATGTTTGAATCAATGCATGTTTGATTTTGGCTCTCAGCAAATGAATAATTAAAACGAAATTTGCATATTTATTTTTTTGGCTAATTGGCTTTCACGTAGTTTTGATCGAGTGATTTTGAGAAAAAAATAAAAGGGGGAGGAGGCCTAGATGCCCTCCGATTTTTTCGGTTACTTAAAAAGGCAACTAGAACTTATAATTTTTTACGAATGTTTATTAGTAAAAGATATACGTAACTTACAAATTAGTTTACTTAACGAACTTCTGTATTCTCATGTTTCTATTGCGTTTATGAAGAGATTCACCCCCTTGTCAGTACCTCGCTCTTCACACTAAAGCTTAAATCTTGTCCCAATTTCTTAAGAATGGCCCCTGAATCACAAAAGCCGTAGAATAAATATTTGAAATTACTAAAAATGCTTTAGCATAAAGAACGAGGTATTAGGAGGTGAGCCCATTATACACTGATTTCATACACTAATGCACATAATAAATTTCTATTAGTTTTGATTTTTAATGCTTCTCCTTACTTTCAGTTGAAAAAACTTTTCATATTTATTTTTTTCATTGTTTTTTTTTTAATAATGCTAGAAAATCCTGCTCTCCCTTCATGAAACTTTTCTTCCCCAATGACAAATTCCTCCAAGGAAAGTTCCCATGACATATCCCCCTCTTTTCAACCCCCTCAACCTAAAATCCCCCAGAAAACGTCTGTACTCTTCCAAATAACCATTACTATATGTAAACATTGGTCAAAGTTTGTAACTTGTGGCCCCTCCCACAGGGACTGTGGGGGAATAAGTTGTCCCCGAAAACATAGTTATAAAGCTTTTTGACTACGCTGAATAAAATGGCTATCTCAGAATTTTGATCCGATGACTTTGGGAAAATAATTAGCGTGGGAGGGGCCCTAAGTGCCCTCCAATATTTTGGTCACTTAAAAAGGACACTAGAACTATTCGTTTCCGTTAGAATGAGCCCTCTCGCAAGATTCTTGGACCCCTGGGTTGATACGATCACCCCTGGGAAAAAACAAACAAACAAAAAAAACAAACAAACACGCATCCATGATCTGCCTTCTGGCAAAAAATACAAAATTCCAAGTTTTTGTGGATAGGAGCTTGGAACTTCTACTATTGGGTTCTCTGATATGCTGAATCTGATGGTGTGATTTTCGTTAAGATTCTATGACTTTTAGGGGTTGTTTCCCCCTATTTTCTAAAATAAGACAAATTTTCTCAGGCTCGTTTCTTTTGATTGGTAAAGTTAAACTTGATGAAACTTATATAGTTAAAATCAGCATTAAAATGCAATTCTTTTGATGTAGCTATTGGTATCGAAATTCCATTTTTTTACAGTTTTCGTTACTATTGAGCCGGGTCGCTCCTTACTACGGTTCGTTACCACGAACTGTTTGATATCTACATTCATTCTCTCATCGTCTCACCCTTAGAACTAATTCTGTTTTTATCTGAACGCTCCTTCAGAGCTGGGATGTTTTGATATTAAAATGCACCATTTTAGCCCTACCTAACTACAAAACAATCATAGAACTCTATTGTAGAGTTTTAAAGTTCTCATACGCAAGTGTTTGGAAATGTAAAACAATAGGAAATCTAACTTAGACAGTGAAATTTTTATAGACCAAAAAATATTTTTACTAGTTTGGGAGGGATGGAGATGCCTCAAAGATGGCATTTTAATAACAACACATTGGACACCCATTGAGCCTTCGGATGAATACAGAATCAGTTCTAAGAAAGAAAGAAGAGGAAGTTGGAGGTAGAAATTGATTTATAATCCCCAGGCCCATATTCAGGACTTTTGTTTGGGGGGATATTTTCTCCGGGAGAGGAGAACAAAACTTTAAAAAACAAAATTTGTATTTAATAACTCTTGATTTCTAGGAATATTTCTGGTCTACGCTGTTACTATGAAAGTAAAGAGCACCATTAAACTTCAATATGAACATAACTTACTCTGTAGCCTATAAGAGGGAAACTGCTCCTTCCTCATCCTCACCTCTGCCTTATGCTCGTGGAAGCTTCGGAGGATACTCGTTTGATCAGAAATTGAGAGGTCAGAGAATCCTCTTGTAGAAGTTTTAAGTTCCTATATATTAACATTTTGAATTTTACATTTTTTGGCAGATGAGATCCCGGAGGATCTTTCATCCATGAATTTTCAGGGGGAAAGGAATTTTCAATGGAGAGGGAGACGGACTTCTTGGCATTATTAAAAAAATGATTAGAAATTAAATGAAAAATAGCAAGTCCTTTCAACTAAAATTAAGGAGCAACATTAAAACTTAAACAAACAGAAATTATCACGTACATGAGGAGGGCTGCTTCTTACTCAATGCGCTCTTTAGACTAATTTTTTTCTGAACTTAAGAAAAAGTTTATCGAACAGATCTTGGTAACGAACTGTAGTAAGGAGCAACCTGGCTCAATAGTAAACGAATCTCTAAAAAAACGGTATTCTGATACTAAAAGATGCATCAAAAGAATCAGATTTTTATGCTGATTTTAAATATAGGCTAAAAGTTTCATCAAATTTAGTCTTTGTCATCAAAGTTACGAGGCCGAGAATATTTGCCTTATTTTAGAAAATAGGGCGAAACACCCCCTAAAAGTAATAGAATCTTAACGAAAATCACTCCATCGCATTCAGCGTATCAGAGAACCCTACTGTAAAAGTTTTAAGCTCTTATCTACAAAAATGTGGAACTTCGTATTTTTTGCCAGAAGATCGATCACGGGTGCGTGTTTATTTGATTGTTTATTGTTTTTTTTTTCAGTGGTCCTCGTATCAACCGAGTGGTCTTAGAATGTCGCAAGAGGGCTCATTCTAATGGAAATGAAAAGTTCTAGGGCCCTTTTCAAGTGACCAAAAAAATGGAGGGAAACTAGACCCCATTCTAAACTCATTTCTTTCGCAAAGTCAACGGATGAAAATTTTGAGATAACAATTTTGTTCAGCATAGTCGAAAACCATAATAATTATGTCTTGGGGATGACTTAATCCCCCACAGTCCCCGGGGGATGGGCTACAAGTTACAAACTTTGACCAGTGTTTACATACAGTAATGGTTATTGGGAAGTGTACTGACGTTTTTCAGTGGGATTCTTTTCGTTCAAGGGGGGGGCTGAGTGGAGAGGGCTATGTGGGAGGATCTTTCCATTGAGGAATATGTCGTGGGGGAAGAGAAATTCAATGAAGGGGGCGTAGGATTTTTTAGCATTATTTTATAAAAACAATGAAAAATAAATATGAAAAAGTTTTTTCAACTGAAAGTAAGCAGCAGCATTAGAACTTAAAACGAACAGAGATTATTACGTATATGAGGGGTTCAGCTCCTCCAAAATACCTCGCTCTTTACGCTAAAATATTTTTAGTATTTTCAACTATTTATTCTACGGCCTTTCTGATTCAGGGATCATTCTTAAAGAGTTAAGACAAAATTTAAGCTATATAAGGGGACAAACCCCCTCATATACATAATAAAAATATAAGTTAATTTTAAATATAAGTTAATTCGTTACGTAAGTTAATTCTTAAGTTACATATATAGTTTTTACTAATAAAAACGTTCAGTAAAAATTAAAAGTTCTAGTTTTCTTTTCAAGTAACCCAAAAATTGGAGGACAGCCCGGCGTGCTCCCCCACCCCTTTTTTCTCAAAATCGTCTGATCAAAACTAAGCGAAAGCCATTTAGCCAAAAAAGAATTAATATGCAAATTTCGTTTGAATAATTTCTGTGCGGAGAGCCAAAATCAAACATGCATTAATTCAAAAACGTTCAGAAATTAAATAAGAAAAACTAGTTTTTATGGCACTTGGTATCAACCAAGTGACATATAGCAATCGCAAATTCTGTCTGTCTGTCTGTCGGTCCCGGTTTTTTAGGCACTTCCAGGTAAGTTAGGACGATGAAAGCTGGCAGGCGTATCAGGGACCGGACCAGATTAAATTAGAAATAGTTGTTTTCCCGATTTGACCATCTGGGCGGAGTGGGGGGCTCGTTAATTCGGAAGAAATAGAAAAATTGAAGTATTTTTGACTTTGGGGGAAACCTAATTCTGTCTGTCTGTCTGTCTGTCTGTCGGTCCCAGTTTTGCTGCTTTTGGCACTTCCAGGTAAGCTAGGACGATGAAATTTGGCAAGCGTATCAGGGACAGAACCAGATTAAATTAGAAATAGCCGTTTTCCCGATTTGACCATCTGGTGGGGGAGTGGGGGGCCCGTAAATTCGGAACAAATACTAAAAATGAAGTATTTTTAACTTACGAACGGTTGATCAGATCTTAATGAAATTCGATAATTGGAAGGACATCGTGTTTCAGAGCTGTAATTTTAAATCCCGACCGGATCTGGTGACAATGGAGGAGTTGGGAGGGGGAAACCTTAACCGGAAATCTTAGAAAATACTTAAAGCGGAGAGATCAGGATGAAACCGGATGGGAAGAATAAAAACCCGTCTAAGATACGTGACTGACATAACAGGACCGGATATGCTCTTTTTAGTGTAGTTGGGGGGGGGGGGGTAATTTGGAAAAATGAGGTATTTGTAACTTACGAAGGGGTGACCAGATCTTAATGAAATTTGATATTTAGAAGGATCTTGTGCTTTTAAAGCTCTGATTTTAAATTTCGACCAGATTCTTTGACATTGGGGGGAGTTGGAGGGGAAAACAGAATTCTTGGAAAACGTGAAAATTGTGGTACTTTTATATTACGAATAGGTGATCGGATCTTAATGAAACTTGATATATATATATATATATATATATATATATATATATATATATATATAGAATGATCTTATGTCTCGGATGCTTCATTGTCGACTCGAATTGGATCCGGGGACATAGGGGGTTGGAGGAGGGAAACAGAAGTCTTGGGAAACGCTGAGAGCGGAGAGATCGGGATGAAACTTGATGGGAAGAATAAGCCTAAGTTCTAGATACGTGATTGACATAATTGGAACGGATCCGTTCTCTTTGGAGGAGCGGGGGGAGTATTAATATGGAAAAATTAGAAAAATTTAGGTATTTTTTAACTTAAGAACAGGTGACCGGATCTTAGTGAAATTTGATATTTAGAAGGAATTCATGTCTCAGAGCTCTTATTTTAAGTCCTGACCATATCTTTTGACATTTGGAGGAGTTGGAGGGGGAAATATTGGAAAACACTTCGAGTGGAGGAATCAGGATGAAGCTTGGTCGATATAATAAGCAAAGGTCCTTGATACTTGATTGACGTAACCGTACTGGATTCGCTGTCTTCGGGGGAGTTGGGGGAGGTGTTCAGTGATTTGACGAGTTTGGTGCTTCTGGATGTGCTAGGACGATGCTAATTGGTAGGCGTGTCAGAGAGCTGCACAAATTGACCTGATAAAGTCGTTTTCCTAGATTCGACCATCTGTGGGGCTAAAGGGAGAGGAAAAATTAGAAAAAATAAGGTATTAATAACTTACGAGTGGGTGATCGGATCTTCATGAATTTTGATATTTAGAAGGATATCGTGACTCAGAGCTCTTATTTTAAATCCTGACCGGCATTAAGCCTCTGATTTTTCTTTCAAATCAATCTATTGATTCTTAGAATTTTGTTAGAGCTTATGCCATATGAGCTCTTGGCTCTTAGCTCTTCTTGCCTCGTCACAAGTGCCATATGAGCTCTTAGCTCTTGTTTTTATTTAATTATTCAAATAAAACAAGAGCAATTCTTAAGTAATGGAACAGAACGTCTAATTTTAGCGCAAAGATTATGGTATTGAGGACGCAGCAAACCTATTCATATACAGAATAGCTTCTGTTCGTTTTATGGTATCATGCTGCTCCGTACTTTCAGTTTAAAATCTTGATTTTTATGGCACTTGGTACTAATCAAATGACATGTAGCGATCGCAAATTCTGTCGGTCTGTCTGTCTCTCGGTCCCGGTTTTGCTAGTTTAGGCTCTTCCAGTTAAGCTAGGAAGATGGAATTTGGCAGGCGTATCAGGGACCAGATCAGATTAAATTAGAAATAGTCATTTCCCCGATTCGACCATCTGGAGGAGAGTGGGGGTGACAGTTAATTCGAAAAATAAAAAAAAATAGGTATTTTTAAGTTACGAACGGGTGATCGGATCTTAATGAAATTTGATATTTAGTAGGATATCTTGTCTCAGAGCTCTTATGTTAAATCCCGACAAGATCCGTTGATATCGGATGGAGTTTGAGGAGGAAACCTAAAATCTTGGAAAACGCTTAGAGTGGAGGGATTGGGATGAAACTTGGGAGAAAAACTAAGCCGAATTCCTAGATACGCGATTGTTAATAACGGAAGGGATCCGCTCTCTTTGGGGGAGTTGGGGGGGGGGGGTTAATTCTGAATAATTAGAAAAAATTAGGTGTTTTTAACTTACGAAGGAGTGATCGGGTCTTAATAAAATTTCATATTTAGAAGGAAATCTTGGAAACCAGAGGCAATTCAGAGGCAACAAGACAAGGCCTCACCAGGAGAACACACTTGTTTATAGGGTTTCGCCACTTTAAATTCTATACCCAGGCAATTGGCGTGCTTACCATAAATTCCCCATGGTATCCCCGTGTTAGGTATCACCCCAAAAATATATGCCTATGAAAAAACAAATAAATGTAGAACAACCAAGTAACACCAAAACAAGCTTATCCTACCCTAATTCTGGCTCTCATGTATTTTTCTCGCCCAAATTCCTTGGCTTATAAATGCAAGTTCACTTGCATAAGAGTCGAGGCAGATTGCAGGAGGCCCTTGTAGGCCTTGAATTGGACTCGTTATTTCCATTTGTCAATATGCTGCTTCCCCCTTTCTGCGATCGTGAATTAACCTGAGAGAGAACCTCCAACAGGTTGGAACCCAACTCACCGTGAATTAGCATGAGAGGGTTGACTCTAGTTCAGCGTTGTCGAGTGATAGCCATGAGAGGGAAAATTTTCAAGTAATTTAACCCGTAGTCAACCTGCGTGTGTTCCCCAGCGAGAACCTCCAACAGGTACAACTCTAGTTTGGCATTTGTGAAGGGACACACATGCACGGAAAGGTGTAACATAAATGGCAGACAGTAACAACGGCAATCAAACGGATAAAATTAACCCTTGACTGGGCTGCCCACTTAATTCAACAATCTGTCTTGGCTTTTTTCTACAATTGGCCATGACTTCCACTTTTCCCACAACTATTCCCTCTTTTGTCAAATTCACAATCTATATTAAAACTAAACGATTATTCAAAGTTTTTCACCATGTCAAAATTTCTCTATTAATGTAAATGTGACCTAGATAAAAATCAAGGAATTGAATGTAAAATAAGGCCATTTGAAAGGACAATATATGTAAAATCCTCCGGAAATCGACTGTCAAAAATTAGGGACATGCCAAACTCAGTAACAAGGAAAATCAAAATAAACCAAAGATTTCGCTAAGTAATACACACATATATATATGTTCATATATATATATATATATATATATATATATATATATATATATATATATATATATATATATATATATATATATATATATATATATATATATATATATATATATATATATATATATATATATATATATATATATATATATATATATATATGTTATATATACATACATATATATATATGTGAACGTTATTTTTTGAATTATGTATATTTTCATTAATTTTTTTTGCCAAGGCTCAGATATTTAATTCTAAAGGGTTCTTTTAAGTTTGATATTATGAACACTGATATTTCCCGTAATATTTCAGCATATTAAATATTATGTACAAGATATCCTGTAGAATCAGATAGGAATACCTCACATCGGCGTTGACATCGTTGTTCACTACTACAGTAAATTTCAGCTCTTCAAAGAGACTCCTCAAATGCAAAACATCGATTTCCAAACCCTCTCTTGTAGGAACATCAGAGTTTGTAAATACTTTAACGTTGACTATGAGAACTGTTGACTATGAATGTTGACTCCTTGAAATTTCTCTGTTAAATTTTTGATAATTATTGTTTATTTTCTGGTGTTATTGTTTTATTTTCTTCACTTGGGAGTGATAACAGTTTTTTATATAGACTGTTTTTTTTAGGTCGAAGGGGAGGGCGATATCCACTGTTGAATGGGTCGATTATATTTTCCTTTTCGTGTTTTTACTCTGGGGAATGACTCGTCAAAAGCAGCATTAAATTTTTCGAAGAAATGAGCTATTGCAGAGTTTACTTCTTCAGCATCAAATACACGAGACCCAATCGATAATATTCAATTTATCCCTTAAACAGTCCAGATTTTCTTATTGATAATCAGGTGTGATATTTCTGGTGCTTTTTTAGTCTGAAGCTGATGTTTTACATTGAAAATTAACGAAAAATCATCAGAAAAATCCGTTAGAATAACTTGTGAAGACATGGCTGGTGTCGTTAAAAATATCTGGTCGATGAGAGTCGCACTAGTGACTGAAACCCGCGTTAGGATTGTACATGAGGGAGTCAGTGATTTTGATGTCATTAGACTAATCAATTCGGTTGTTTGAGTATTTTCATCATATTTCAGTAAATTTAAATTAAAATATCCCATGACCACAACCTCTTTATCGTCTAAAGATGCTAATAAGGATTCCAGAGATTGCAGAACAAGCGGGATTGGTGCCGACGGAGGCTTAAAAACGACACAAATTTGAAATTTCTTTGTTCCAGCCCGACATTCAACAGCCAAAATTTCACATAATTTTTCCAAGTCATATTTTCCCAGCTCTGGCAGACGTTTAAAATGCACTCCTTCTTTCAAAAATAACCCATGGCCACCATTTCCATGGTTTTGACTAATTTTTTCAAAGAAATTATATCCCGGAATTTTAACATTATGTTTTGTCGCATCACAGAATGTTTCACAAACTCCCAAAATATCAATTTGATTTCTTGGCAATAATCTTGTTAGTTCATCAATAGAACTAATTAGTCCCTGTGTGTTTATGAATCCAATTCTCTTCGAATTATCTTCAAGTCTATTTATTTCATCAGGAGAAATATACGATGATGGTTTTATTTCTGAAAAAGTATTATCTTCTCTTCGGCCAAAAAACATTAAAAGTTTCAGAAAGTAGCGAAAGGTTTAGAGGTTCCCTTTTCAAAGCTGCCAGCCTATCGCTTCGCCCCACAACCGCAAGCTGAGAATTCATATAAAAAGAGTCGGAAAGATCCTACCTCGTGCCAGCAAGTCTGCGCGACGCATACTCCATGCCATTGGCGAATCATAAAAAACATGTCATCCTTTGAGCAAACTTATATTGAGTAGGTTTAACTCAACGGAAATAACTTGGGCAAAAATAATGAAGAGAATCTTGAACCAAGCTAGCCTAAGTAACACATGAATGTAAATAATCAACATCATACCAACACAAAGATGCAAAATTTATCAATCAAGACCGGAGTAGACCTTATTTTCTCATACTAGTCGCCTGTATTGATCTTAAACTGTTTCCCACTGCGACTCTGAATGCGATTTATATTCAAGCCACAATTTGGCACCTATTTGCTTCAGTCGTGTAAACTGTACGGATCCACTATCTCGTAATTTCTTACCCTTAGCCAGTAATTTATTTCTCATATCATTTAATTTGGTCGGCAAGTCAATGCAGATCCGGGCCCCTTTTCCTTTCAATTTCGATATTGAACTGAAAATGCTTTCAAAATCTCTGAGAATACTGAGAGAAAAACTGGACGGGTGGTCGGCTCAAGGGTAGACACGTTCGAATTCTGAGACATTCAGTAGCAATGCAATATTTGAACTTTACCCTTGATATCTATTGTCGATGAAAATAATGTTGACACATTCGCGAGAACTGTCTGTTGCTGTTTTTCTTTTGATAATCCGTGGATGATTAAGTTGAGTTTATGATATTTAACTTCGATTTCGAGTAGTTTCGCTCCGATTGTATCACATCTCGACTTTTGCTCTTCAAGCTGGTTTTCTAGGATGACAATCTTTGAATCACGAGACTTCGATTCATTTTTCAAAATCTAAACCTCGTCCGAAATCGACGACAGTGTAATAGTAAACTCACCTTGTTTGCTAATTATGTGATCTAGCTTCTTTTCCAGTGCCTTCATTCTATCAACAAATATTTTGGTTAATTGAAGACATATTTATTTAACTTTAAAATCCGCTCTCAAGGGAAATTTAAGCTTCAATTGAAAACACTAGCTCAGTTACTAAGCGTGTCCAAAATGACAGAGACTAGGCTCCGTCAGTAATAATAGCCAAACAACTTCTCTAGTTTACTCGTTGACTGACTATGAAAAAGTATACTGATTTGTTATTGTTACTAAAATATCCAATCTTAGACAGGTACGTTCACTATGAACTCCGCGTCAAGACTGAATCGAGTATAACTAATAGAATTGGGAGAATCAACAAGAAAGCAACTTCTAAGCCTCCAGGCTATTTTAGAGGGCTAAATCTCATTATTATAGAGATAGGTGGAGTTAGGTCATTATAGAGATTAGTAAGGGATTTTTATCTTATTGCAGTGTAAATTGGGATATAATGGAACAGTTGAAATGAAGATATAAGTAGGTCTTGTGCTGATCAACTTGACATGAGAAATACTTTCTTTGAAACAGGAATAACAGTAACTTATAAGTCTTCAGGCTATTGTAGAAAGTGTTAAATCTTATTATTATAGATATAACCGGAGTTAGGTTATTATAGAGATCAGTAAGGGATTTTTATCTTATTGCAGCATAAATTGCGATACGAATAGACGCCAAAGTTAAAACGAAGATGTAACTAGGCTTCTTTTCAGCTAACTTAACAGGAGAAATGCTTTCTTTGAATCAGGAATAATAGAAAGCTAAACATCACAAGTGAAAGCTGTGTAACAACTTTTCTGAAACTGCGCAATCACTTCCTATTGATAATATGTGAAATGTTCAAAAATCAAATAACTTTTTGAGAAAAACTTTAGGCTTTGGTGAAAGACAAACAAAAGAAAGTAAAGTAGAAGGCCAACGCAGCTTCACACGCTTCTCCTCCGTCCCAAGCCATTCAGCCTTCCCCTTTAAACCCCACCCCCCAAGATGCTCCAATTTCCATTAATTTCGTCCTTACTAACTACTTCCACCCCATTTGGGAACACCCTGTTTTTTGTTCGGACATAGACGGTCGGCTGAAAAGTATAATCTTCAGCAATCTTTCATCCTTTATCCACAGAACTTGTCCTAGGTATCTCAACCCTTCTCTCATTGTAGCCTTAGAATGCGAGATAGAGTCATATTTTTCTTAGACTTAACTGTTAAAATAGGACTTGTCAGACTGGTAGAATCTGTAGATGATTCGGTTGGAAAACATCTAACAAATCTTCCTCCATCTTTTGGAAAGTGCAATTTTCGAACAATATTAATCACAGTCGCCTCTAGTATTCTAATTTGGGTTTGCAGACTTGTGTTTCTATTCCTTCAAACCTTATTGACCTGTAAAAAATACCCTTGGCCAAGCTATTCTACTTTTAACAGCTTCACTGCTTCCACTCTTTTTACTAATAATGCTGCGTACATAAGTAAAGCTATCCACTTGATCAATCCTTCTCGTCACCTAACATCACCGCTTCATGTTCACTTATTCTCAGTCTAAGCGACTTGTTCATGTTGTTATTATTTTTCTAATCTATTCTTTCGCCATGAACTCAACAAATCTCCAAAAATATTCCATTTTGCTCAATTTTCACCTAGGATACTGTACAATCTAAGTCAAGAAAAGTTTTACTTTCCCTTTTGATTCCTTTCTCTATTCACAGGCTTTTGCTGTGTTCCTTAAGGCAGATTCCATTGAAATTATCCATATAAATAGGGATAGAACGAAGCCATGCTTAATTCCCTAATTCCAAGCTATAGACCGCTGATAAGAAAAAACAGAATCAACGTTGCTCTGACACACAATCAACAACTAATACAAGAACTATATAGTGCGATGTCTTTTTCGCTTTTGCTCTGCCTACAAAAAAAAAGTTCCAATAACGGAACTAAATTTTGAATATTACAGGAAATTTAAATTACCAGAATGGTGCATCAACAGATATCTAAAACAGGCTATGACCAGACTATGCCTATCCTTAAATAACATAAGGCACTCGAAAGCCGATCGAAATCCCATATAACAATGATAGTATTTTTGGCGAAGTGAAAGCAGATTAATTCTATTGAATCACCCAGCCATAAGAAAAAATATGTAAAGAAAACGAAAAACTTGGAACACTTATTTTAAGTCATATGTTTATTAAGATAAAAAAAAAATGTACATGCAATCAAAACCAATAAATTCCAAATGTTTTTGAACAGTAGTACTCAACAGTCAAATGAACTTAAATCAAACAAATGCTTGAACACATTTAACTAACAGTTGAATCAGACTGCACTATCCTTCATTAAACGGGCTTTTCTATTATATTCCAAGTGAGTTTTTGTGCACCAACAGTAATAATGTGTTCATTTTGACTACTCTAATTTTTGAACCTTTGTTTTTTTGGATGTACACTCCTTAGTGCCAAAATTGATTTTTGTACTCAAAGAACATTTTATTTGAGGCACTTGAGGCCTTGTTTCGTTTTTCTGTCCTTCAAATGATTCTCTGCTTGCATCAGTTCTCATGCTTAAAAGTCTTCGTTTGAATTCTCCAGTACAGCACATAGTGTTGTAATGAGCCACGTCTCTTGCCATGTAGCCTTGAAACTCGAAGTAAAGACATAGGAATTCGGCATTTAGGTTGGTTTTTTGACATTGCTTTAAATTTATTTCAGGCTTTCTATAATTCACTTTTGTACATGGACAAGGAATAGGACTTTGGTTTTTCCTTTAACTGTGCATATTGGCCTTCCATAGTTCGTCTGCCTCTACCTGCAATTAACATGAAAATTCTCGGCTTACCCACTTGTGTAGGTTTGTCTTTTTTGTTATTGCTAAAAGCTTCCACAATAACTTCATTCCTATTGTAACAGCAATCATATGAGGCAATTTTGTCGCCTCTACTTCCGTGAAAATTGGTGTACACTAGGGAACAGTCAACGTTTCTAAAGTCTGTTTTTTAAAAATACCGTAGAATTTTTTTTATAACTTCTAGTGTCGGATTCGGATATATTTTTCAAAAGAAATCCAAACTTTGGATTACGTCCCCAAATTTTTTTTTATCTAGATCACTATAAACAAATTTTTCAAGGCCCATTTCTGGATCAAAATGATTATGGATAAAACACAGGGGTTATTCCCTTCTTATACATACTGCTTCTAAAGTCTGGTGGTGAAGTTGTTGGAGTTTGCTTTACTCTTTTCCTCTTCTTTTTGGCAAAAAACACTCTTCTTGGTATAGTTGATTAAATACCAGTGTTTGCACAATAGGTTTTTATGGCCATCACGCCTCTAATCACAATTGAAATCGTTTTCATATTTTCATGTGCATATTTCAATTGTATATTTTACATGTGCATACAAATATACACATATTTCATTTGCATATTTCATATTTCAATTGTTTTCATATTTCAATTGTAATAATTTCTATTTTAATGTGCCCGTTTCTAGAAATAATACATACAGACTTTTCTGACTCGGGACTTGAAAA
>NW_027065169.1:0-22918 GCF_032884065.1 Artemia franciscana
TAAAAAAAAAAAGGTAAAAAACTAAAAAAACTAAAAACTAAAAAAAACTAAAAAAAAAGGAAAAAACTGAAAAATAAGCTAAAATAAAGGTAAAAACCAATAAAAAACTAAAAAAAAAACTGAAAAAAAACTAAAAAAAGGCAAAAAACTACAAAAAAACTAAAAACTAATAAAAAAAGTAAAAAAGCTAAAAAACTAAAAAACTAAAAAAACTAAAAAAACTAAAAAAAGGTAAAAAACTAAAAAAAATAAAAAATAAAAAAAAACTAAAAAAAAAGGAAAAAAAACTGAAAAATAAGCTAACATAAAGGTAAAAACCAATAAAAAACTAAAAAGAAAAAAAGGAAAAAACTAAAAAAAATTTTCATCTAAAAAACTAAAAAAACTAAAAAAGGTAAAAACTAAAAAAACTAAAAAAGAAAAAAATAAATGACGAAACTCAAAGAGAAAGCGACCAGGACAAAAGGAATGTTCGATTAGCAATCAACAAAGCACCGGGACACAGGGAGTATAAATGACGACCAGGACATAAGTAAAAAAAAAATAACAAAACTAAAAAGAAGGTAAAAACTACAAAAAAACTAAAAAGAAAAAAGAACTAAAAACTAATAAAAAACTAAAAAATCTAAAAATCTAAATAAACTAAAAAAGAAAAAAAAGGAAAAAAATAAAGGAGAAAAACAAAACTAAAAAACGAATGTATATACAGACCGGTACACCGGGATACAAATGACGACCGGGACACAGGGAATATAAATGACGACCGGGACACAGGGACACAACTACAACGGGGACACCGGGGGAAACAGGGGGATATAAATGACGACCGGGACAAAAAAACTAAAAAGAAAAAAAACTAAAAACTAATAAAAAAACTAAAAAATCTAAAAATCTAAATAAGCTAAAAAAGAAAAAAAAAGGAAAAAAATAAAGGAGAAAAAACAAAACTAAAAAACGAATGTATATACAGACCGGGACACCGGGATACAAATGACGACCGGGACACAGGGAATATAAATGACGACCGGGACACAGGGACACAACTACAACGGGGACACCGGGGGAAACAGGGGGATGTAAATGACGACCGGGACACCGGGACAGGGAATGGTCGATTAGCAATCACCATCAACAAAGCTCAAGGGCAATCATTAGAATCATGAGGTATAGATCTGAATACAGATTGTTTTCCCATGGACCATTATATGTTGCATGTTCAAGAGTCGGTAAACCTGACAATCTATTTATATGCAAAGACAATGGGACAGCAAAGAATGTTGTATATTCGCAAGTTTTAAGTAGTTAAAACCATATATATATATATATATATATATATATATATATATATATATATATATATATATATATATATATATATATATATATCTATATTCACAGGTGGGACATAGGGACACAACTACAATGGCGCGTAACTATTATGGCGCGTAACGACTTACGCGCGCGGGGGGGCTTGGGGGGGGGGGCGCGAAGCGCCCCCACCAACTAGGTGTTGGGGTGGCGCGAAGCGCCACCCCAACAGCTAGTATCTATATAAAAATAAGTTGTCTGTCTGTCTGTGGATGGATCAGGTGACGTCACCTGAAAAAACTGGATCGGGTGACGTCAAAACTGAAAAAACTAAAAAAAGGCAAAAACTACAAAAAAACTAAAAACTAATAAAAAAAATAAAAAAGCTAAAAAACTAAAAAAACTAAAAAAAGGCAAAAACTACAAAAAAACTAAAACTAAATAAAAAAAGCTAAAAAACTAAAAAAACTAAAAAAAGGCAAAAACTACAAAAAAAACTAAAAACTAATAAAAAAAATAAAAAAGCTAAAAAAACTAAAAAAAACTAAAAAAACTAAAAAAGGTAAAAAACTAAAAAAACTAAAAACTAAAAAAAACTAAAAAAAAGGAAAAAAAAAAAAACTGAAAAATAAGCTAAAATAAAGGTAAAAAACCAATAAAAAACTAAAAAAAAAAACTGAAAAAACTAAAAAAAGGCAAAAACTACAAAAAAACTAAAAACTAATAAAAAAAGTAAAAAAGCTAAAGAACTAAAAAAACTAAAAAAACTAAAAAAGGTAAAAAAACTAAAAAAAATAAAAAATAAAAAAAACTAAAAAAAAGGAAAAAACTGAAAAATAAGCTAAAATAAAGGTAAAAACCAATAAAAAACTAAAAAGAAAAAAAGGAAAAAACTAAAAAAAATTTTCATCTAAAAAACTAAAAAAAACTAAAAAAGGTAAAAACTAAAAGAACTAAAAAAGAAAAAAATAAATGACGAAACTCAAAGAGAAAGCGACCAGGACAAAAGGAATGTTCGATTAGCAATCAACAAAGCACCGGGACACAGGGAGTATAAATGACGACCAGGACATAAGTAAAAAAAAAAACTATCTATATATATAAAAATAAGTTGTCTGTGGATCTGTGGATCGTGGATCAGGTGACGTCACCTGAAAAAAACTGGATCAGGTGACGTCAAAACTGAAAAAACTAAAAAAAGGCAAAAAACTACAAAAAAAAAACTAAAAACTAATAAAAAAAATAAAAAAGCTAAAAAACTAAAAAAACTAAAAAAAGGCAAAAACTACAAAAAAAACTAAAAAACTAATAAAAAAGCTAAAAAACTAAAAAAACTAAAAAAAAGGCAAAAAACTACAAAAAAAAACTAAAAACTAATAAAAAAAATAAAAAAGCTAAAAAACTAAAAAAAACTAAAAAAAACTAAAAAAAGGTAAAAAACTAAAAAAACTAAAAACTAAAAAAAACTAAAAAAAGGAAAAAAAACTGAAAAATAAGCTAAAATAAAGGTAAAAACCAATAAAAAACTAAAAAAAAACTGAAAAAACTAAAAAAAGGCAAAAACTACAAAAAACCTAAAAACTAATAAAAAAAGTAAAAAAGCGAAAAAACTAAAAAAACTAAAATAACTAAAAAAACTAAAAAAAGGTAAAAAACTAAAAAAAATAAAAAATAAAAAAAACTAAAAAAAAAAGGAAAAAAACTGAAAAATAAGCTAACATAAAGGTAAAAACCAATAAAAAACTAAAAAGAAAAAAGGAAAAAACTAAAAAAAAATTTCATCTAAAAAACTAAAAAAAACTAAAAAAGTTTAAAAACTAAAAGAACTAAAAAAGAAAAAAATAAATGACGACACTCAAAGAGAAAGCGACCAGGACAAAAGGAATGTTCGATTAGCAATCAACAAAGCACCGGGACACAGGGAGTATAAATGACGACCAGGACATAAGTAAAAAAAAAATTAACAAAACTAAAAAGAAGGTAAAAAACTACAAAAAAAATAAAAAGAAAAAAAAAACTAAAAACTAATAAAAAAAACTAAAAAATCTAAAAATCTAAATAAACTAAAAAAGAAAAAAAAGGAAAAAATAAAGGAGAAAAAACAAAACTAAAAAACGAATGTATATACAGACCGGTACACCGGGATACAAATGACGACCGAGACACAGGGAATATAAATGACGACCGGGACACAGGGACACAACTACAACGGGGACACCGGGGGAAACAGGGGGATATAAATGACGACCGGGACAAAAAAACTAAAAAGAAAAAAAAAACTAAAAACTAATAAAAAAACTAAAAAATCTAAATATCTAAATAAGCTAAAAAAGAAAAAAAAAGGAAAAAAATAAAGGAGAAAAACAAAACTAAAAAACGAATGTATATACAGACCGGGACACCGGGATACAAATTACGACCGGGACACAGGGAATATAAATGACGACCGGGACACAGGGACACAACTACAACAGGGACACCGGGGGAAACAGGGGGATGTAAATGACGACCAGGACACCGGGACAGGGAATGGTCGATTAGCAATCACCATCAACAAAGCTCAAGGGCAATCATTAGAATCATGAGGTATAGATCTGAATACAGATTGTTTTCCCATGGACCATTATATGTTGCATGTTCAAGAGTCGGTAAACCTGACAATCTATTTATATGCAAAGACAATGGGACAGCAAGGAATGTTGTATATTCGCAAGTTTTACGTAGTTAAAACCATATATATATATATATATATATATATATATATATATATATATATATATATATATATATATATATATATATATATATATATATATATATATATATATATATATATATATATATATATATATATATATATATATATATATATATATATATATATATATATATATATATATATATATATATATATATATATCTATATTCACAGGTGGGACATAGGGACACAACTACAATGGCGCGTAACTATTATGGCGCGTAACGACTTACGCGCGCGGGGGGGCTTGGGGGGGGCGCGAAGCGCCCCCACCAACTAGGTGTTGGGGTGGCGCGAAGCGCCACCCCAACAGCTAGTATATATATATATATATATATGTATATATATATATATATATATATATATATATATATATACTAGCTGTTGGGGTGGCGCTTCGCGCCACCCCAACACCTGGTTGGTGGGGCGCTTCGCGCCCCCCCAAGCCCCCCCGCGCGCGTAAGTCGTTACGCGCCATATTAGTTATGCGCCATTGTAGTTGTGTCCCTGTGTCCCACCTGTGAATATAGATAGATTTATATATATGTTTCAAACTACGCAAAAATTGCGAATAAACAACATTCTTGGCTTTCCCATTGTCTGTGCATATGCAAAGCCGTATGTACTAATAATGACGTCATATACAAACGCTCTTTTTACAAACAAACAAACATGCATCCACATAGCTCGTTTTTATATAGATAGATACAATACAAATTAACTGCGTAAAACTTGCGAATAAACAACATTCTTCGCTGTCCAATTGTCGCTGCATATAAATACATTGTCAGGTTTACCGACCCTCGAACATGCAACGTACAATTGTCCATGGGAAAAACAATCAGGATTAAGATCTATACCACGTTTTTCTAATGATTGACCTTGAGCTTTGTTAATGGTGATTGCAAATACTAATCGAATTGGGAATTGTAATCTTTTAAATTGAAAAAGCAGATCCGTTGGAATCATGGGAATGCGAGGAATAAGAACAGCCTCACCCTCATAAGTCCCTGTCAAGATTGTGGCCTCTATTAGGTTTTCCATTGTTTTTTTTTTACGGCAAGTCGCGTGCCATTGCAAAGCTTTGGTGGGTTGATATTTCTTAAAAGTATTATTGGTACGCCTATTTTTAGTTGTAGCACGTGTGGTGTAAACCCTGAAGGATCTATGGAATTTAAAAATTCAGATGGATAATTAACCGCTTCATTTGGTTCCAAAACTGTGTCGACTGACTTGTAAAGGACTGCCTGGTCTCGAATCTTGTTCAAAACAATATTGTTGATTTCGTGGACGTCTATATTTTTGGGTGCGAGAATCGCTCTTTCACTTAGCCATTTATTATTTTTATAATTTTTTAGAATATTCGGAAATACTTTTTCAATCAATTCATTTTTGGACGTCACTAAATTACAGAAATCAGCAGGTAGTTGTATACGTCCTGAAATTGAGTCTACTGTTTGACCAGAGTCATCGTTTTGCAATCGGACACGCATATTTGTAGTTAATTTTAATATTTTTACGTGTGCCTATAAATTAGAATTTTTTAGGCAAGCATTCATTTCGTCTGCAGGAGTTAAACTACGTAAAAAATTGCGAATATACAACATTCTTGGCTTTCCCATTGTCTCTGCACATACAAAGCCGTATGTACTAATAATGACATCATATGCAAATGCTCTTTTTACAAACAAACAAACATGCATACATACAACTCGTTTTTATATAGATAGATAGATAGATAGATAGATAAAATACAAATTAACTGCGTAAAACTTGCAAATATACAACATTCTTCGCTGTCCAATTGTCGCTGCATATAAATAGATTGTCAGGTTTACCGACCCTCGAACATGCAACGTACAATTGTCAATGGGGAAAAACAATCAGTATTAAGATCTATACCACATTTTTCTAATGATTGACCTTGAGCTTTGTTAATGGTGATTGCAAATGCTAATCGAATTGGGAATTGCAATCTTTTAAATTGAAAAGGCAGATCCGTTGGAATCTCGGGAATGCGAGGAATAAGAACAGCCTCACCCTCAAAAGGCCCTGTCAAGATTGTGGCCTCTATTAGGTTTTCCATTTTTTTTTTACGGCAGGTCGAGTGCCATAGCAAAGCTTTGGTGGGTTTATATTTCTTAAAAGTATTATTGGTAGGCCTATTTTTAGTTGTAGCACGTGTGGTGGAAACCCTTAGAATAATATCTCAAGGTAAAAACTGATCACCAACCATAACGATGGCCACTTCGTCGATAGTTGGAGCATTGTATCTACGCACATGTTGCCCAGGAGGCGTTTTGTCAGCGGAAATAACAATTTTATGCGTATAAGTAGGCATCAAATCGATGGCTGTTTTGAACAGACGCACTAAATTATTATTTTCGTGGAAAAGATGTTGTAATTGGGAAACGATTGTCCTTTCAATGTTGGGAGAAATTTCGCAACGTGCATTCAATTCAGAATTTCTATCACTGATGAAGTACAATTGTAAAAATTTATGATTCTCGCCTGAGAATGGTAGAAGAGACCCTGCTCTATGATAAATTTGCCCTTTTACTTTGAAAGTAGACATAAATTGATCTGGATTTTCAATTTGGGCTCCAAACGACGTCATTTGGAAACATGAGTTGTATTTTCTGATTCATTTATATTCCTTATGTCCCGGTGTCCCGGTCGTCATTTATATTCCCCTGTTTTATATCCCGCTTATTTTTCAGTTTTTTCCTTTTTTTAGTTTTTTTTTTTACTTTTTTAGTTCTTTTAGTTTTTACGTTTTTTAGTTTTTTTTAGTTTTTTAGATGAATTTTTTTTTTAGTTTTTTACCTTTTTTTCTTTTTAGTTTTTTATTGGTTTTTACCTTTTTTTAGCTTTTTATCTTTTTTATTTTTTTTATTTTTATTTTTATAACTGCGTAAAACTTGCGAATAAACAACATTCTTCGCTGTCCAATTGTCGCTGCATATAAATACATTGTCAGGTTTACCGACCCTCGAACATGCAACGTACAATTGTCCATGGGAAAAACAATCAGGATTAAGATCTATACCACGTTTTTCTAATGATTGACCTTGAGCTTTGTTAATGGTGATTGCAAATACTAATCGAATTGGGAATTGTAATCTTTTAAATTGAAAAAGCAGATCCGTTGGAATCATGGGAATGCGAGGAATAAGAACAGCCTCACCCTCATAAGGCCCTGTCAAGATTGTGGCCTCTATTAGGTTTTCCATTGTTTTTTTTTACGGCAAGTCGCGTGCCATTGCAAAGCTTTGGTGGGTTGATATTTCTTAAAAGTATTATTGGTACGCCTATTTTTAGTTGTAGCACGTGTGGTGTAAACCCTGAAGGATCTATGGAATTTAAAAATTCAGATGGATAATTAACCGCTTCATTTGGTTCCAAAACTGTGTCGACTGACTTGTAAAGGACTGCCTGGTCTCGAATCTTGTTCAAAACAATATTGTTGATTTCGTGGACGTCTATATTTTTGGGTGCGAGAATCGCTCTTTCACTTAGCCATTTATTATTTTTATAATTTTTTAGAATATTCGGAAATACTTTTTCAATCAATTCATTTTTGGACGTCACTAAATTACAGAAATCAGCAGGTAGTTGTATACGTCCTGAAATTGAGTCTACTGTTTGACCAGAGTCATCGTTTTGCAATCGGACACGCATATTTGTAGTTAATTTTAATATTTTTACGTGTGCCTATAAATTAGAATTTTTTAGGCAAGCATTCATTTCGTCTGCAGGAGTTAAACTACGTAAAAATTGCGAATATACAACATTCTTGGCTTTCCCATTGTCTCTGCACATACAAAGCCGTATGTACTAATAATGACATCATATGCAAATGCTCTTTTTACAAACAAACAAACATGCATACATACAACTCGTTTTTATATAGATAGATAGATAGATAGATAGATAAAATACAAATTAACTGCGTAAAACTTGCAAATATACAACATTCTTCGCTGTCCAATTGTCGCTGCATATAAATAGATTGTCAGGTTTACCGACCCTCGAACATGCAACGTACAATTGTCAATGGGGAAAAACAATCAGTATTAAGATCTATACCACATTTTTCTAATGATTGACCTTGAGCTTTGTTAATGGTGATTGCAAATGCTAATCGAATTGGGAATTGCAATCTTTTAAATTGAAAAGGCAGATCCGTTGGAATCTCGGGAATGCGAGGAATAAGAACAGCCTCACCCTCAAAAGGCCCTGTCAAGATTGTGGCCTCTATTAGGTTTTCCATTTTTTTTTACGGCAGGTCGAGTGCCATAGCAAAGCTTTGGTGGGTTTATATTTCTTAAAAGTATTATTGGTAGGCCTATTTTTAGTTGTAGCACGTGTGGTGGAAACCCTTAGAATAATATCTCAAGGTAAAAACTGATCACCAACCATAACGATGGCCACTTCGTCGATAGTTGGAGCATTGTATCTACGCACATGTTGGCCAGGAGGCGTTTTGTCAGCGGAAATAACAATTTTATGCGTATAAGTAGGCATCAAATCGATGGCTGTTTTGAACAGACGCACTAAATTATTATTTTCGTGGAAAAGATGTTGTGATTGGGAAACGATTGTCCTTTCAATGTTGGGAGAAATTTCGCAACGTGCATTCAATTCAGAATTTCTATCACTGATGAAGTACAATTGTAAAAATTTATGATTCTCGCCTGAGAATGGTAGAAGAGACCCTGCTCTATGATAAATTTGCCCTTTTACTTTGAAAGTAGACATAAATTGATCTGGATTTTCAATTTGGGCTCCAAACGACGTCATTTGGAAACATGAGTTGTATTTTCTGATTCATTTATATTCCTTATGTCCCGGTGTCCCGGTCATCATTTATATCCCCCTGTTTTATATCCCGCTTATTTTTCAGTTTTCTCCTTTTTTTAGTTTTTTTTTACTTTTTTAGTTCTTTTAGTTTTTACGTTTTTTAGTTTTTTTTAGTTTTTTAGATGAATTTTTTTTTTAGTTTTTTACCTTTTTTTCTTTTTAGTTTTTTATTGGTTTTTACCTTTTTTTAGCTTTTTATCTTTTTTATTTTCTTTATTTTTATTTTTAATTTTATTAGTATTCTTTTTCTCTTCTATTTTTCATTTTTCCTTTTTTTTTAGTTTTTTTTTAGTTTTTAGTTTTTTAAGTTTTTTCCTTTTTTTAGTTTCTTTAGTTTTTTTAGTTTTTCAGCTTTTTTATTTTTTTTATTAGTTTTTAGTTTTTTTTGTAGTTTTTGCCTTTTTTTAGTTTTTTCAGTTTTCTTTTTAGTTTTTAGTTTTTTACCTTTTTTAGCCTAACCAGGATTTGAACCTGGGACCTTCATTCTCCGTTCTGACACCCTCTCTCACCGAGTGACTACTCCAGCATGTTCATTTTGGTGTTTTAAATGGTATATTATTAACCAAATTAATGTGTTTTACACTATATTAAGCATCGTCATAACAAAAATGACGACAACTAATTTCATGACGTCAGTCAACACAGAAATTAAGTTCTGAATTTAAGTCATGAAATTAGTTGCCGTCATTTTTGCTTTGACGGTGACGTCATTCAAGTTATATAAGACATATGTTCACGTAGAAATCTATTAATGTTTAAGTTTACAATGACTGATGAAGATGCTCAAAGAGTCTATGCCAAAAAACTTGCTGCTGATAGAGAAAGTCAGAAAAGAAAGCGCGCCGAGGAACTATCAGCAGCAAGTTTTTTGGCATAGACTCTTTGAGCATCTTCATCAGTCATTGTAAACTTAAACATTAATAGATTTCTACGTGAACATATGTCTTATATAACTTGAATGACGTCACCGTCAAAGCAAAAATGACGGCAACTAATTTCATGACTTAAATTCAGAACTTAATTTCTGTGTTGACTGACGTCATGAAATTAGTTGTCGTCATTTTTGTTAAGACGATGCTTAGTATATTGTAAAACACATTAATTTGGTTAATAATATACCATTTAAAACACCAAAATGAACATGCTGGAGTAGTCACTCGGTGAGAGAGGGTGTCAGAACGGAGAATGAAGGTCCCAGATTCAAATCCTGGTTAGGCTAAAAAAGGTAAAAATGTAAAAACTAAAAAAAAAAATGAAAGAACTAAAAAAGGCAAAAACTACAAAAAAACTAAAAACTAATAAAAAAATTAAGAATAAAAATAAAAAAAAATAAAAAAGATAAAAACTAAAAAAAAACAGTAAAAAGAAAAAACGAAAAAAAACTAAAAAAGTTAAAAAAAAAGGTAAAAACCAATAAAAAACTGAAAAGAAAAAAAGGAATAAAACTAAAAAAATTTTCATCTAAAAAACTAAAAAAACTAAAAAGGTAAAAACTAAAAGAACTAAAAAGAAAAAAAAACAAAAAAAAGGAAAAAAACTGAAAAATAAAGGAGAAAAAGAAAACTAAAAAAATATAAATAAAAATTAAAAAAACTAAAAAGATAAAAACTTCAAAAAAACTAAAAAGAAAAAAGAAAAAAACTAAAAAACCTAAAAAAAGGTCAAAACCAATAAAAAAAAACTAAAAGGAAAAAAAGGGAAAAAATTAAAAAATTATTTCATCATATACCAATTCAAAAACGAATGCATACCGGGATGACGACCGGGACACAGGGAATATAAATGAAACAACTACAACAGGGACGCCGGGGGGCACAGGGGGATATAAATGACGACCGGGACACCGGGACACAAGGAATATAAATGACGGCCGGGACACTCAAAGAGAAATCAGAGACTGGGACACCGGGACACAAATGACGACCGGGACACAGGGAATATAAATGACGACCGGGGCACAGGGAAATAACTACAAAGGGGACGCCGGGGTGCACAGGGGGATATATAAATGACGATGGCGACTCAGGGAATGGTCGATTAGCAATCACCATCAACAAAGCTCAAGGGCAATCATTATAATCATGAGGTATAGATCTGAATACGGATTGTTTTCCCATTGACCATTATATGTTGCATGTTCAAGAGTCGGTAAACCTGACAATCTATTTATATGCACAGACAATGGGACAGCAAAGAATGTTGTATATTCGCAAGTTTTACGTAGTTAAAAAAAATAAATATATATATATATATATATATATATATATATATATATATATATATATATATATATATACAAGCCCCCCCGCGCGCGTAAGTCGTTACGCGCCATATTAGTTACGCGCCATTGTAGTTGTGTCCCTGTGTCCCACCTGTGAATATAGATAGATTTATATATGTGTTTCAAACTACGTAAAAATTGCGAATATACAACATTCTTGGCTTTCCCACTACTGGGAGCTTTCCGTTTCCAATTGCCAGCAATTGATCTGAAAATGTTTGACCAGAGTCATCGTTACACAGACAGACAATATATAGAAAATATATATATAAAATATAAATATATATATATTTTCTTTTTATTTTTTTTTGTAGTTTTTACCTTTTTTAGTTTTTTTCTTCTTTTGTATTAATGCTAAAGCCAAGGTTCAAACCTGGAGCCTCTCGAACCTAGAACCTGAAACATAACGCTTTACCAACTCAGCTACTTCGGCTTGAATACATTCGTTTTGAGCAGCTTCCTCAGGTGTTGCCATTGTAGGTTCTTCAGTCATTTTACAATTAGAAATTTCTCTTTCAACGGTCTTCTTATAATTAAAAATTTGTGTTTGAACGATATTCTTAAATACCTGTGTCCTGGTCGTCATTTATATTCCCTGTGTCCCGGTCGTCATTTGTGTCCTGGTATCCCAGTCTGTAATTTCTCTTTGAGTGTTTTTTCTTTTTAGTATTTTTAGTTTTTTACATTTTTTCTTTTTTCAGTTTTCTTTTTCTTTTTTATTTTTCAGCGTGTCCTGGTCGTCATTTATATTCACTGTGTCCCTGTCGTCATGTTTTTAACATTTTTTCTTTTTTCAGTTTTCTTTTTCTTTTTTATTTTTCAGCTTCACTATGAAATACATATCGCCGAACCTTTGTTTTTTTAACTAAAATCTGGTAGGCATTGATGACCTTATCCTAGTCAAAATCCCGAACCCAATCATCATCGCTATCATTTTCAGTTTTGATATGTTTTGACTCTCGCTGTCCAGGTGGATCTTCATCTAACTGCGCGGTCTTGCGTCCTTTAGCCTCAAGCCTGTTTCCTTGCTGTTCTTTTGATTCCTCGGCACGCTTTCTTTTCTGACTTTCTCTATCAGCAGCAAGTTTTTTGGCATAGACTCTTTGAGCATCTTCGTCGACTTTTGCCATTGTAAGTTCATCAGTCATTTTAAACTTAAACATTAATACATTTTTACGTGAAAATATATGTCTTAAATATCTTTAATGACGTCACCGTCATAGCAAAATGACGACAACTAACTTCATGACGTCAGTCTACACAGAAACATGACGTCACCTGATCCACAGACAGACAGACAACTTATTTTTATATATATAGAAGATATATATATATATATATATATATATATATATATATATATATATATATATATATATATATATATATATATATATATATATATATATATATATGTTTTTAACTACGTAAAACTTGCGAATATACAACATTCTTTTTTGTCCCATCGTCTGTGCATATAAATAGATTGTCAGGTTTACCGACTCTTGAACATGCAACGCATAATGGTCCATGGGAAAACAATCCGTATTCAGATCTATACCTCATGATTCTATTGATTGCCCTTGAGCTTTGTTGATGGTGATTGCTAATCGACCATTTCCTTTGTTGCCGTCGTCATTTATATATCCCCCTGCGTATCAGGAGGCGTGTGATAGTTGCGTATCAGGAGGCATCAATTCGATTGCTGTTTATTGATAATCAATTGATTATTGATAATCAAGAAGGTGCTATAAAGCCGAAGGTGCAAGAAGACACTATGAAGAAGTAAAGAGCAGCACGGTTATTTGGTAATACAATTCTTAGGCGAGATAATCAAGACGGTGCTATGAAGCCCATACCAATAAAGAAGTACAGAACAGCACGGTTATTTGGTAATACAATTCTTAGGCGAGATAATCAAGACGGTGCTATAAAGCCCATACTAACCAAGAAGTACAGAAGCGTAAAATTTTCGCTGAAAAATTCACCCTTGGAAACTTACCTCTCCTGGAAATTTCCCCCTTGGAAAATTATCCAACAGAAAATCCCCCCCCACCTGAAAAATGTATGCATACTTCCCAGTAACAAATACTATACGCAAATAATGGGCAAATCTTTTAACTTAGACGTTTCCCCGGGGGCATTGGGCCTCTCTCTCTTTTTTTTACTTTTTCTTATGAATCGGACCATTTTTTGTGAGGGGAGGGTTTAAGCTCTGTGCATACCACCCACCCACCCCTCCTATATAAGGCTTTTTGTATTTTACCCTAGAGGTTAAGAGGTTACCCCTAGAAGAGGTTAAGAGCCTGGAAGGGGTTTCAACCTAGTTTTTTATATTTACATGCTAATGTTATCTCCAGTTATTGTAGTGGATATACCGGTACTTTTCTATAGTTCAGTGTTAAACAAAACCACTAATGATTACATTGCCGTTTAGATTTATCATTTAATTAACTAAGTATTGGTCATTGCAGCTTTTAGCATCAACAACTGTTGCTTTTGCTGTCTATTTGAGGCTATTTCTTTGTTTTAGATTGATTCTTTACAGAGACTTCTTAAGAACAGCAAATAAGAGTTGGCCACAATTGCGGCTTTTAACATCAACAGCTGTTGCTTTTGCTGTTGATTTGAGACTATTTTTTTGTTCTTTTTGTATTTTTTTTTCTTTTTTAGCTTTTTCAGTTTGTTTGTTTTTTTTTTTTGTTTTTTTTCTTTAGTTGTTATTTTTAGTTGTTTACCTTTGTTTTCTTTTTTTTTTCTTTCTTTTTTAGTTTTTCTTTTTTTAATTTTTCTTATTTCTTTTTTAGTTTTTTTCTTTTTAGGTTTTTTCTTTATTTAGTTTTTTTTTCTTTTTTAGTTTTTTGTTTTCTTTTAGTTTTTTAGCTTTTTTTTATTTATATATATGTTTTCTCTTTTTTTTAATTTTTTTCTTTTTTAGTTGTTTCTTTTTTTTAGTTTTTAAACTTTTTAGTTTTTTAAGCTTTTTTTTCTTTTTAGTTTTTTACCTTTTTTAATTTTTTTATTTTGTTTTTGTTTTTTTCTTTATAGGTTTTTCTTTTTTTAGTTTTTACCTTTTTTCTTTTTTTAGTTTTCATTTTCTTCTTTATTTTTCACAAGTCATATGCAAACCCTCAAACGAAAATACATATATATATACATAGTGTAACGGTCATACTTACAACTTATTTTTATATATATAGAGAAAGATATATAGATAGATATATTATAGTATTATATGTACAGTCTTACATTATCCTTGTTACACAACAACAAAAATATTAGATACCTTGCGGTGGTGTACTGGATGATTCCTCACCTCAAAAGTGAAGGTTCGCAGGTTCGATTCAACCTGTCGCAAGGATAGTTTGTACCATAGGTTTTTTTTAGTTTTTTTTTCTGTTTAGTTTTTTACCTTTTTATTTTTTTTACATTTTTCCTTTTTAAGTTTTTATCTTTCTTTAATTTTTTATTTAGTTTTTTTTTAGTTTTTTCTTTTTTAGTTTTGTTTTTAGTTTTTTACCATTTTTGTTTTTTCGAATTACTTTAACCTATTGTCAAAATATTTCGAAATATTTATGCAATTTCCAGTTTTTACATTCTAGTTTGTTTTCTTTTATATATATAGAAGATATAATCTGGCGTAATGGACAGACAACTTATTTTTATATATATTGTCAAAATATATTGAAATATTTGTGCAATTCCCAGTTTGTTTAGTTTTTTCTTTTTTTTTAGTTTTTTAGCTTTTTTAGTTTTTTTTTAGTTTTTTATCTTTTTTATTTTTTTATGTTTTTTCTTTATGGGTTTTTTCTTTTTTTTATTTTTTCAATTTTTAATTTTTTTTTTAGTTTTTTCTTTTTAGTTTTTTTTAGTTTTTTACCATTTTTCTTATTTCGAATTACTTTAATCTATTGTCAAAATATTTCGAAATATTTATGCAATTTCCAGTTTTTACATTCTAGTTTGTTTTCTTTTATATATATAGAAAATATAATCTGGCGTAACGGACAGACAACTTATTTTTATATATATAGATATATATATATATATATATATATATATATATATATATATATATATATATATATATATATATATATATATATATATATATATATATATATATATATTCACAGGTGGGACATAGGGACACAACTACAATGGCGCGTAACTAATATGGCGCGTAACGACTTACGCACGCGGGGGGGCTTGGGGGGCGCGAAGCGCCCCAACAACTAGGTGATGGGGTGGCGCGAAGCGCCACCCCAACAGCTAGTATCTATCTATACAAAAATAAGTTTTTTGTCTGTCTGTCGACTGACGTCATGTTTGTGTGTCGACTGACGTCATGTTTGTCGACTGACGTCATTATAAGGATTGAGCTGTATGTCGTCACTAAGTTGTTTGTCGTCTGACGTCATGTTTGTCGACTAACGAAACTACAGACCGGGACATCGGGACACAAATGACGTGTTATGTCTGTTATAACGTAATAGAGGCAACAATCTTGACAGGGCCTTTTGAGGATGAGGCCTTTCTTATTCCACGCATTCTCATGATTCCAATGGATCTGCCTTTTCAACCTAAAATATTGCAATTCCCAATTTGATTAGCATATTTAGTTTTCAGTCCAGAACCACTAAAGCTATTATGTAAATATCAAAAATATTTATGTTGTCTGAGCAATAATTTTTAGTTTTTATTTCAAAATAGAAAATTACCTGACAATTTTAGAATTATATCTATCTATATATATAAAAATGCCTACCAGATTTTAGTTAAAAAAACAAAGGTTCGGCGATATGTATTTCATAGTGAAGCTGAAAAATAAAGAAGAAAAAGAAAACTGAAAAAAGAAAAAATGTAAAAAACTAAAAAATACTAAAAAGAAAAAACACTCAAAGAGAAATTACAGACCGGGACACAAATGACGACCGGGACAGAGGGAATATAAATAACGACCGGGACACTCAAGGAGAAATTACAGACTGGGATACCGGGACACAAATGACGACCGGGACACAGGCAATATAAATGACGACCAGGACACAGGTATTTAAGAATATCGTTCAAAGACAAATTTTTAATTGTAAGAAGACCGTTGAAAGAGAAATTTCTAATTGTAAAATGACTGAAGAACCTACAATGGCAACACCCGAGGAAGCTGCTCAAAACAAATGTATTCACGCCGAAGTAGCTGAGTTGGTAAAGCGTTATGTTTCAGGTTCTAGGTCCGAGAGGCTCCAGGTTTGAACCTTGGCTTTAGCATTAATACAAAAGAAGAAAAAAACTAAAAAAGGTAAAAACTACAAAAAAACTAAAAAGAAAATATATATATATATTTATATATATCATCTTTTCCACAAAAATAATAATTTAGTGCTTCTCCTTAAAAACAGCAATCGAATTGATGCCTCCTGATACGCAACTATCAACAAAGTGGCAATCGTTGTGGTCGGTGATCAGTTCTTACCTCGAGATAATATTCTTTATAGGCGAAACAATCAGTTGACAAGAATTGCTTAAACTCATCGATGCTACGATGCCCTAAAATATCCTGACGAATATAAATGACGCCCGGGACACTCAAATAGAAATCACAGACTGGGACACCGGGACACAAATGACGACGGGGACACAGGGAATATAAATGACGACCCGGACACAGGGACACAACTACAACGGGGACGCCGGGGGGGGCACAGGGGGATATATAAATGACGACGGCAACAAAGGAAATGGTCGATTAGCAATCACCATCAACAAAGCTCAAGGGCAATCAATAGAATCATGAGGTATAGATCTGAATACGGATTGTTTTCCCATGGACCATTATGCGTTTCATGTTCAAGAGTCGGTAAACCTGACAATCTATTTATATGCACAGACGATGGGACAGCAAAGAATGTTGTATATTCGCAAGTTTTACGTAAATAAAAACATATATATATATATATATATATATATATATTATATATATATATATATATATATATATATATATATATATATATATATATCTATATATATAAAAATAAGTTGTCTGTCCGTTACGCAGATTATATCTTCTATATATATAAAAGAAAACAAACTAGAATGTAAAAACTGGAAATTGCATAAATATTTCGAAATATTTTGACAATAGATTAAAGTAATTCGAAAAAAGAAAAATGGTAAAAAACTAAAAAAAACTGAAAATAAAAAACTAAAAAAAATTAAAAATTAAAAAAATTAAAAAAGAAAAAAACCTAAAAAGAAAAAACGTAAAAAAATAAAAAAGATAAAAAACTAAAAAAAAAACTAAAAAAAGCTAAAGAACTAAAAAAAAATAAAAATAAACTGGGAATTGCACAAATATTTCAATATATTTTGACAATAGATTAAAGTAATTCGAAAACCTTAAAACAGATACCCAAAATTATTATAAATTGTTGGAGCTTTAGCATGCTTGGCACGTAAAGATTTTTCCAAGTGTCAATGTTAGAATGAACATTGACAATCTGAAGAAAACAAATCAATAAACAGAAGAAACTAAAAAAAAGAAAACTAAAAAAGAAAAAAACTAAGAAAAGAAAAAGCTAAAAAACAAAAAAAAAACAAAAAGGAAACTGTATCTATATATATAAAAATAAGTTGTATATATGCATGTTTGTTTGTTTGTGGGTTTGCATTTGACGTCATTATAAGTATATAAGGCTTTGTATATGACGTCATTATAAGATGACACTACAGACCGTGACACCGGGACACAAACGACGACCGGGACACCGGGACAGATAGAATATAATGACGACCGGGACGCTCAAAGAGAAATTACAGACTGGGATACCTGGACACAGGGACACAACTACAACAGGGACGCCGGGGGCACAGGGGGATATATAAATGACGACGGGGACACAGGGAATGTTCGATTAGCAATCACCATCAACAAAGCTCAAGGGCAATCGTTAGAAAAATGCGGTATAGATATGAATACGGATTGTTTTCCCATGGCCAATTATTATTTTGCATGTTCAAGAGTTGGTAAACCTGACAATCTATTTATATGGACAGACAATAGGACAGCAAAGAATGTTGTATATTCGCAAGTCTTACGTAGTTAAATCTATATATATATATATATATATATATATATATATATATATATATATATATATATATATATATATATATGTATATATATATATACATATATATATATATATATATATATATATATATATATATATATATATATATATATATATATATCTATATATATAAAAATAAGTTGTCTGTGTGTGGATCTGTGGATCAGGTGACGTCACCTGAAAAAACTGCATCAGGTGACGTCAAAACTGAAAAAACTAAAAAAAGGCAAAAACTACAAAAAAAACTAAAAACTAATAAAAAAAATAAAAAAGCTAAAAAACTAAAAAAACTAAAAAAAGGCAAAAACTACAAAAAAAACTAAAAACTAATAAAAAAAATAAAAGAGCTAAAAAACTAAAAAAACTAAAAAAACTAAAAAAAGGTAAAAAACTAAAAAAACTAAAAACTAAAAAAAAACTAAAAAAAGGAAAAAACTGAAAAATAAGCTAAAACAAAGGTAAAAACCAATAAAAAACTAAAAAAAACTGAAAAAACTAAAAAAAGGCAAAAACTACAAAAAAAAACTAAAAACTAATAAAAAAAGTAAAAAAGCTAAAAAACTAAAAAACTAAAAAAAAAGGTAAAAAACTAAAAAAAATAAAAAATAAAAAAAACAAAAAAAAGGAAAAAACTAAAAAATAAGCTAAAATAAAGGTAAAAACCAATAAAAAACTAAAAAGAAAAAAAGGAGAAAACTAAAAAAAATTTTCATCTAAAAAACTAAAAAAAAACTAAAAAAGGTAAAAACTAAAAGAACTAAAAAAGAATAAAATAAATGACGACACTCAAAGAGAAAGCGACCAGGACAAAAGGAATGTTCGATTAGCAATCAACAAAGCACCGGGACACAGGGAGTATAAATGACGACCAGGACATAAGTAAAAAAAAAAAACTAACAAAACTAAAAAGAAGGTAAAAACTACAAAAAAACTAAAAAGAAAAAAACTAAAAAAAGGCAAAAACTACAAAAAAAACTAAAAACTAATAAAAAAGCTAAAAAAAACTAAAAAAACTAAAAAAAAGGCAAAAACTACAAAAAAAACTAAAAACTAATAAAAAAAATAAAAAAGCTAAAAAACTAAAAACTAAAAAAACTAAAAAAAAAGGAAAAAACTGAAAAATAAGCTAAAATAAAGGTAAAAACCAATAAAAAACTAAAAAAAACTGAAAAAACTAAAAAAAGGCAAAAACTACAAAAAAAACTAAAAACTAATAAAAAAAGTAAAAAAGCTAAAAAACTAAAAAAAAACTAAAAAAACTAAAAAAAGGTAAAAAACTAAAAAAAATAAAAAAATAAAAAAAAACTAAAAATAAGGAAAAAACTGAAAAATAAGCTAAAATAAAGGTAAAAACCAATAAAAAACTAAAAAGAAAAAAAGGAAAAAACTAAAAAAAAATTTTCATCCAAAAAACTAAAAAAAACTAAAAAAGGTAAAAACTAAAAGAACTAAAAAAGAAAAAAATAAATGACGACACTCAAAGAGAAAGCGACCAGGACAAAAGGAATGTTCGATTAGCAATCAACAAAGCACCGGGACACAGGGAGTATAAATGACGACCAGGACATAAGTAAAAAAAAAAACTAACAAAACTAAAAAGAAGGTAAAAACTACAAAAAAACTAAAAAGAAAAAAAAACTAAAAACTAATAAAAAAACTAAAAAATCTAAAAATCTAAATAAACTAAAAAAGAAAAAAAAAGGAAAAAAATAAAGGAGAAAAACAAAACTAAAAAACGAATGTATATACAGACCGGGACACCGGGATACAAATGACGACCGGGACACAGGGAATATAAATGACGACCGGGACACAGGGACACAACTACAACGGGGACACCGGGGGAAACAGGGGGATATAAATGACGACCGGGACACCGGGACAGGGAATGGTCGATTAGCAATCACCATCAACAAAGCTCAAGGGCAATCATTAGAATCATGAGGTATAGATCTGAATACAGATTGTTTTCCCATGGACCATTATATGTTGCATGTTCAAGAGTCGGTAAACCTGACAATCTATTTATATGCAAAGACAATGGGACAGCAAAGAATGTTGTATATTCGCAAGTTTTACGTAGTTAAAACCATATATATATATATATATATATATATATATATATATATATATATATATATATATATATATATATATATATATATATATATATATATATATATATATATATATATATATATATATATATATATATATATATATATATATATATATATATATATATATATATATATCTATCTATATTCACAGGTGGGACATAGGGACACAACTACAATGGCGCGTAACTATTATGGCGCGTAACGACTTACGCGCGCGGGGGGGCTTGGGGGGGGCGCGAAGCGTCCCCACCAACTAGGTGTTGGGGTGGCGCGAAGCGCCACCCCAACAGCTAGTATATATATATATATATATATATATATATATATATATATATATATATATATATATATATATATATATATATATATACTACGCGCGTGACTTACGACTTACGCGCGCGGGGGGGCTTGTGGGGGGGCGCGAAGCGCCCCCACCAACTAGGTGTTGGGGTAGCGCGAAGCGCCACCCCAACAGCTAGTATATATATATATATATATATATATATATCTATATATATAAAAATAAGTTGTCTGTCTGTCTGTCTGTGGATCAGGTGACGTCATGTTTCTGTGTGGGCTGACGTCATGTTTCCGACTGACGAAATTACGAAATTACATTGGGACACAAATGACGACCAGGACACCGGCAAATAGGGAATGTAAATGACGACCGGGACACTCAAAGAGAAAGCGACCGGGACACAAGGAATGTTCAATTAGCAATCACCATCAACAAAACACCGTCAACAAACCATCACAAATGACGACCGGGACACAGGAGTATAAATGACGACCAGGACATAAGTAAAAAAAAAATAAAAAAAAGGTAAAACTACAAAAAAACTAAAAAGAAAAAACAAACTAAAAACTAATAAAAAAACTAAAAAGCTAAAAAACTAAAAAAAACTAAAAATAAAAAAAAACTAAAAAAAGGAAACAAAAAGAAAAATAAAGGAGAAAAACAAAACTAAAAAAATAAAAATAAAAAAAAAACTAAAAAGAAAAAAGAAAAAAAAACTAAAAAAACTAAAAAATGTAAAAACCAAAAAAAAACTAAAAAGAAAAAAAGGGGAAAAATACAAAAATTTATTTCATCATTTACCATTTCAAAAACGAATGTATATACAGACTGGGACACCGGAATACAAATGACGACCGGGACACAGGGAATATAAATGACGACCGGGACACAGGGACACAACTACAACGGGGACACCGGGGGGCACAGGGGGATATATAAATGACGATGGGGACACAGAGAATGTTCGATTAGCAACCACCATCAACAAAGCTCAAGGGGCAATTATTAGAATCATGAGATATAACTAAAAAAAAACTAAAAAAAAGGCAGAAAACTAAAACCTAAAAAAAAGACCAATTCAAAAACGAATGTATATACAGGACTGGGACACCGGGACGCGAATGACGATCGGGACACCGGGACACAAGGAATATCAATGACGCCGGGACCCTCAAAGAGAATTCACAGACTGGGACACCGGGACATAAATGACGACCGGAACACATGGAATATAAATGACGACCGGGACACCGGGGGGCACACGGGGATATATAAATGACGACGGCGACACAGGAATCGTCGATTAGCAATCACCATCAACAAAGCTCAAGGGCAATCATTAGAATCATGAGGTATAGATCTGAATACGGATTGTTTTCCCATGGACCATTATATGTTGCATGTTCAAGAGTCGGTAACCTGACAATCTATTTATATGCACAGACAATGGGACAGCAAAGAATGTTGTATATTCGCAAGTTTTACGTAGTTAAAAACATATATATATATATATATATATATATATATATATATATATATATATATATATATATATATATATATATATAATATTATATATATATATATATAAATATATAAATATATATATATATATATATATATATATATATATATTATATATATATATATATATATATTATATATATATATATATATATATATATATATATATATATATATATATATATATATATATATATAATATATATATATATATATATATATATATATATATATATTCAAAGGTGGGACATAGGGACACGACTACAATGGCGCGTAACAACAGCTAGTATATCTATTATATATAAAATAAGTTGTCTGTCCGTTACGCCAGATTATATCTTCTATATATATAAAAGAAAACAAACTAGAATGTAAAAACTGGAAATTGCATAAATATTTCGAAATATTTTGACAATAGATTAAAGTAATTCGAAAAAAGAAAAATGGTAAAAAACTAAAAAAAAAACTAAAAAAAAAAATTAAAAAAAAATAAAAATTTAAAAAATTAAAAAAAGAAAAAACCTAAAAAGAAAAAATGTAAAAAATAAAAAAGATAAAAAACTAAAAAAAAACTAAAAAAGCTAAAAAACTAAAAAAAAGAAAAAAACTAAAAAAAAACTGGGAATTGCA
>NW_027065170.1:0-22912 GCF_032884065.1 Artemia franciscana
TTTTCAGTTTTTTAGTTTTTTTTAGTTTTTTTTAGTTTTTAGTTTTTTTAGTTTTTTACCTTTTTTTAGTTTTTTTTAGTTTTTTTAGTTTTTTAGCTTTTTTATTTTTTTTATTAGTTTTTAGTTTTTTTTGTAGTTTTTGCATTTTTTTTAGTTTTTTTTAGTTTTTTAGCTTTTTTATTAGTTTTTAGTTTTTTTTTTGTAGTTTTTGCCTTTTTTTAGTTTTTTTAGTTTTTTAGCTTTTTTATTTTTTTTATTAGTTTTTAGTTTTTTTTGTAGTTTTTGCCTTTTTTTAGTTTTTTCAGTTTTGACGTCACCTGATCCAGTTTTTTCAGGTGACGTCACCTGATCCACGATCCACAGATCCACAGACAACTTATTTTTATATATATAGATAGTTTTTTTTTACTTATATCCTGGTCGTCATTTATACTCCCTGTGTCCCGGTGCTTTGTTGATTGCTAATCGAACATTCCTTTTGTCCTGGTCGCTTTCTCTTTGAGTGTCGTCATTTATTTTTTTCTTTTTTAGTTCTTTTAGTTTTTACCTTTTTTAGTTTTTTTTAGTTTTTTAGATGAAAATTTTTTTTAGTTTTTTCCTTTTTTTCTTTTTAGTTTTTTATTGGTTTTTACCTTTATTTTAGCTTATTTTTCAGTTTTTTCCTTTTTTTTAGTTTTTTTTTTATTTTTTATTTTTTTTAGTTTTTTACATTTTTTTAGTTTTTTTAGTTTTTTAGTTTTTTAGCTTTTTTACTTTTTTTATTAGTTTTTAGTTTTTTTTTGTAGTTATTGCCTTTTTTTAGTTTTTTCAGTTTTTTTTAGTTTTTTATTGGTTTTTACCTTTATTTTAGCTTATTTTTCAGTTTTTTCCTTTTTTTTAGTTTTTTTAGTTTTTAGTTGTTTTTAGTTTTTTACCTTTTTTTAGTTTTTTTAGTTTTTTTAGTTTTTTAGCTTTTTTATTTTTTTTATTAGTTTTTAGTTTTTTTTGTAGTTGTTGCGTTTTTTTAGTTTTTTTAGTTTTTTAGCTTTTTTATTAGTTTTTAGTTTTTTTGTAGTTTTTGCCTTTTTTTAGTTTTTTTAGTTTTTTAGCTTTTTTATTTTTTTTATTAGTTTTTAGTTTTTTTTGTAGTTTTTGCCTTTTTTTAGTTTTTTCAGTTTTGACGTCACCTGATCCAGTTTTTTTCAGGTGACGTCACCTGATCCATCCACAGACAGACAACTTATTTTTATATATATATATATATATATATATATATATATATATATATATACATATATATATATATATATATATATATATATATATATAAATATATATATATATATATATATATATATATATATATATATATATATATATATATATATATATATATATATATATATATATATATATATATATATATATATATATATATACTAGCTGTTGGGGTGGTATATATACCACCCAACAGCTATATATATATATAGCTATATATATATATATATATATATATATATATATATATAACAGGTATATATATATATATATATATACTAGCTGTTGGGCTTGGGGGGGCGCTTCGCGCCCCCAAGCCCCTCCGTGCGCGTAAGTCGTTACGCGCCATAATAGTTATGCGCCATTGTAGTTGTGTCCCTGTGTCCCACCTGTGAATATAGATAGATTTATATTTGTGTTTCAAACTACGCAAAAATTGCGAATAAACAACATTCTTGGCTTTCCCATTGTCTGTGCATATGCAAAGCCGTATGTACTAATAATGACGTCATATACAAACGCTCTTTTTACAAACAAACAAACATGCATCCACATAACTCGTTTTTATATAGATAGATAGATACAATACAAATTAACTGCGTAAAACTTGCGAATAAACAACATTCTTCGCTGTCCAATTGTCGCTGCATATAAATACATTGTCAGGTTTACCGACCCTCGAACATGCAACGTACAATTGTCCATGGGAAAAACAATCAGGATTAAGATCTATACCACATTTTTCTAATGATTGACCTTGAGCTTTGTTAATGGTGATTGCAAATACTAATCGAATTGGGAATTGCAATCTTTTAAATTGAAAAAGCAGATCCGTTGGAATCATGGGAATGCGAGGAATAAGAACAGCCTCACCCTCATAAGGCCCTGTCAAGATTGTGGCCTTTATTAGGTTTTCCATTGTTTTTTTTTTTTTACGGCAAGTCGCGTGCCATTGCAAAGCTTTGGTGGGTTGATATTTCTTAAAAGTATTATTGGTACGCCTATTTTTAGTTGTAGCACGTGTGGTGGAAACCCTGAAGGATCTATGGAATTTAAAAATTCAGATGGATAATTAACCGCTTCATTTGGTTCCAAAACTGTGTCGACTGACTTGTAAAGGACTGTCTGGTCTCGAATCTTATTCAAAACAATATTGTTGATTTCGTGGACGTCTATATTTTTGGGTGCGAGAATCGCTCTTTCACTTAGCCATTTATTATTTTTATAATTTTTTAGAATATTCGGAAATACTTTTTCAATCAATTCATTTTTGGACGTCACTAAATTACAGAAATCAGCAGGTAGTTGTATACGTCCTGAAATTGAGTCTACTGTTTGACCAGAGTTATCGTTTTGTAATCGGACACGCATATTTGTAGTTAATTTCAATATTTTTACGTGTGCCTATAAATTAGAATTTTTTAGGCAAGCATTCATTTCGTCTACAGGAGTTAAACTACGTAAAAATTGCGAATATACAACATTCTTGGCTTTCCCATTGTCTCTGCATATACAAAGCCGTATGTACTAATAATGACATCATATTCAAACGCTCTTTTTACAAACAAACAAACATGCATACATACTACTCGTTTTTATATAGATAGATAGATAGATAGATAGATAAAATACAAATTAACTGCGTAAAACTTGCGAATATACAACATTCTTCGCTGTCCAATTGTCGCTGCATATAAATAGATTGTCAGGTTTACCGACCCTCGAACATGCAACGTACAATTGTCAATGGGAAAAACAATCAGTATTAAGATCTATACCACATTTTTCTAATGATTGACCTTGAGCTTTGTTAATGGTGATTGCAAATGCTAATCGAATTGGGAATTGCAATCTTTTAATTTGAAAAGGCAGATCCGTTGGAATCTTGGGAATGCGAGGAATAAGAACAGCCTCACCCTCAAAAGGCCCTGTCAAGATTGTGGCCTCTATTAGGTTTTCCATTGTTTTTTTTACGGCAGGTCGAGTGCCATAGCAAAGCTTTGGTGGGTTTATATTTCTTAAAAATATTATTGGTAGGCCTATTTTTAGTTGTAGCACGTGTGGTGGAAACCCTGAGAATAATATCTCGAGGTAAAAACTGATCACCGACCATAACGATGGCCACTTCGTCGATAGTTGGAGCATTGTATCTACGCACATGTTGGCCAGGAGGCGTTTTGTCAGCGGAAATAACAATTTTATGCGTATAAGTAGGCATCAAATCGATGGCTGTTTTGAACAGACGCACTAAATTATTATTTTCGTGGAAAAGATGTTGTAATTGGGAAACGATTGTCCTTTCAATGTTGGGAGAAATTTCGCAACGTGCATTCAATTCAGAATTTCTATCACTGATGAAGTACAATTGTAAAAATTTATGATTCTCGCCTGAGAATGGTAGAAGAGACCCTGCTCTATGATAAATTTGCCCTTTTACTTTGAAAGTAGACATAAATTGATCTGGATTTTCAATTTGGGCTCCAAACGACGTCATTTGGAAACATGAGTTGTATTTTCTGATTCATTTATATTCCTTATGTCCCGGTGTCCCGGTCGTCATTTATATCCCCCTGTTTTATATCCCGCTTATTTTTCAGTTTTTACCTTTTTTTAGTTTTTTTTTACTTTTTTAGTTCTTTTAGTTTTTACGTTTTTTAGTTTTTTTAGTTTTTTAGATGAATTTTTTTTTAGTTTTTAACCTTTTTTTCTTTTTAGTTTTTTATTGGTTTTTACCTTTTTTTAGCTTTTTATCTTTTTTATTTATTTTTTTTATTTTTAATTTTATTAGTATTCTTTTTCTCTTCTATTTTTCATTTTTCCTTTTTTTTAGTTTTTTTTTAGTTTTTAGTTTTTTAAGTTTTTTCCTTTTTTTAGTTTCTTTAGTTTTTTTAGTTTTTCGGCTTTTTTATTTTTTTTATTAGTTTTTAGTTTTTTTTGTAGTTTTTGCCTTTTTTTAGTTTTTTCAGTTTTTTTTTTTAGTTTTTAGTTTTTTACCTTTTTTAGCCTAACCAGGATTTGAACCTGGGACCTTCATTCTCCGTTTGACACCCTCTCTCACCGAGTGACTACTCCAGCATGTTCATTTTGGTGTTTTAAATGGTATATTATTAACCAAATTAATGTGTTTTACAATATACTAAGCATCGTCATAACAAAAATGACGGCAACTAATTTCATGACGTCAGCCGAAACATGACGTCACCTGATCCACAGATCCACAGACAGACAGACGACTTATTTTTATATATATATATATATATATATATATATATATATATATATATATATATATATATATATATATATATATATATATATATATATATATGTATATATATACATACATATATATATATATATACATATATATATATATATATATATATATATGTATATATATATATATATATATATATATATATATATATATATATATATATATACTACTGGCTGTTGGGGTGGCGCTTCGCGCCACCCCAACACCTAGTTGGTGGGGGCGCTTCGCGCCCCCTCCCAAGCCCCCCCGCGCGCGTAAGTCGTTACGCGCCATATTAGTTACGCGCCATATTAGTTACGCGCCATTGTAGTTGTGTCCCTGTGTCCCACCTGTGAATATAGATAGATTTATATATGTGTTTCAAACTACGTAAAAATTGCGAATATACAACATTCTTGGCTTTCCCATTGTCTGTCCATATACAAAGCCGTATGTACTAATAATGACGTCATATGCAAACGCTCTTTTTACAAACAAACAAACATGCATACACACAACTCGTTTTTATATAGATAGATAGATAGATAGATACAATACAAATTAACTACGTAAAACTTGTGAATATACAACAGTCTTCGCTGTCCCATTGTCTGTGCGTATAAATAGATTGTCAGGTTTACCGACCCTCAAAGATGCAACATACAATTGTAGCAACATACAATTGTACATTAGTAAAGCAATCTGTATTAAGATCTATACCGCATTTTTCTAGTGATTGCCCTTGAGCTTTGTTGATGGTGGTTGCAAATGCTAATCGAATTGGGAATTGCAATCTTTTAAATTGAAAAAGCAGATCCGTTGGAATCATGGGAATGCGAGGAATAAGAACAGCCTCACCCTCATAAGGCCCTGTCAAGATTGTGGCATCTATTAGGTTTTCCCTTGTTTTTTTTACGGCAAGTCGCGTGCCATTGCAAAGCTTTGGTGGGTTGATATTTCTTAAAAGTATTATTGGTACGCCTATTTTTAGTTGTAGCAGGTGTGGTGGACACCCTGAAGGATCTATGGAATTTAAAAATTCAGATGGATAATTAACCGCTTCATTTGGTTCCGAAATACAAATTAACTGCGTAAAACTTGAGAATATACAACATTCTTCGCTGTCCAATTCTCGCTGCATATAAATAGATTGTCAGGTTTATCGACCCTCGAACATGCAACGTACAATTGTCCATGGAAAAAACAATCAGTATTAAGATCAATACCACATTTTTCTAATGATTGACCTTGAGCTTTGTTAATGGTGATTGCAAATGCTAATCGAATTGGGAATTGCAATCTTTTAAATTGAAAAGGCAGATCTGTTGGAATCATGGGAATGCGAGGAATAAGAACAGCCTCACCCTCAAAAGGCCCTGTCAGGATTGTGGCCTCTATTAGGTTTTCCATTGTTTTTTTTTACGGCAAGTCGAGTGCCATTGCAAAGCTTTGGTGGGTTTATGTTACGTAACAATATTATTGGTACGCCTATTTTTAGTTGTAGCACGTGTGGTGGAAACCCTGAAAGATCTATGGAATTTAAAAATTCAGATGGATAATTAACCGCTTCATTTGGTTCCAAAACTGTGTCGACTGACTTGTAAAAGACTGCCTGGTCTCGAATCTTGGTCAAAACAATATTGTTGATTTCGTGGACGTCTATATTTTTGGGTGCGAGAATCGCTCTTTCACTTAGCCATTTATCTATCTATATAAAAATAAGTTGTCTGTCTGTCTGTGGATGGATCAGGTGACGTCACCTGAAAAAACTGGATCAGGTGACGTGAAAACTGAAAAAACTAAAAAAAGGCAAAAACTACAAAAAAAACTAAAAACTAATAAAAAAAATAAAAAAGCTAAAAAACTAAAAAAACTAAAAAAAGGCAAAAACTACAAAAAAAACTAAAAACTAATAAAAAAGCTAAAAAACTAAAAAAACTAAAAAAAAGGCAAAAACTACAAAAAAAACTAAAAACTAATAAAAAAATTAAAAAAGCTGAAAAACTAAAAAAACTAAAAAAACTAAAAAAAGGTAAAAAACTAAAAAAACTAAAAAAAAACTAAAAAAAAGGAAAAAACTGAAAAATAAGCTAAAATAAAGGTAAAAACCAATAAAAAACTAAAAAAAAAACTGAAAAACTAAAAAAAGGCAAAAACTACAAAAAAACTAAAAACTAATAAAAAAAGTAAAAAAGCTAAAAAACTAAAAAAACTAAAAAAAGGTAAAAAACTAAAAAAATAAAAAAAAACTAAAAAAAAGGAAAAAACTGAAAAATAAGCTAACATAAAGGTAAAAACCAATAAAAAGGAAAAAACTAAAAAAAATTTTCATCTAAAAAACTAAAAAAAACTAAAAAAGGTAAAAACTAAAAGAACTAAAAAAGAAAAAAATAAATGACGACACTCAAAGAGAAAGCGACCAGGACAAAAGGAATGTTCGATTAGCAATCAACAAAGCACCGGGACACAGGGAGTATAAATGACGACCATGACATAAGTAAAAAAAAAAATTAACAAAACTAAAAAGAAGGTAAAAACTACAAAAAAACTAAAAAGAAAAAAAAAACTAAAAACTAATAAAAAAACTAAAAAATCTAAAAATCTAAATAAACTAAAAAAGAAAAAAAAAGAAAAAAAATAAAGGAGAAAAACAAAACTAAAAAACGAATGTATATACAGACCGGTACACCGGGATACAAATGACGACCGGGACACAGGGAATATAAATGACGACCGGGACACAGGGACACAACTACAACGGGGACACCGGGGGAAACAGGGGGATATAAATGACGACCGGGACAAAAAAACTAAAAAGAAAAAAACCAAAAACTAATAAAAAAACTAAAAAATCTAAAAATCTAAATAAGCTAAAAAAGAAAAAAAAAGGAAAAAAATAAAGGAGAAAAACAAAACTAAAAAACGAATGTAATGACGACCGGGACACAGGGAATATAAATGACGACCGGGACACAGGGACACAACTACAACGGGGACACCGGGGGAAACAGGGGGATGTAAATGACGACCGGGACAGGGAATGGTCGATTAGCAATCACCATCAACAAAGCTCAAGGGCAATCATTAGAATCATGAGGTATAGATCTGAATACAGATTGTTTTCCCATGGACCATTATATGTTGCATGTTCAAGAGTAAGTAAACCTGACAATCTATTTATATGCAAAGACAATGGGACAGCAAAGAATGTTGTATATTCGCAAGTTTTACGTAGTTAAAACCATATATATATATATATATATATATATATATATATATATATATATATATATATATATATATATATATATATATATATATATATATATTCACAGGTGGGACATAGGGACACAACTACAATGGCGCGTAACTATTATGGCGCGTAACGACTTACGCGCGCGGGGGGGCTCGGGGGGGGGGGGGTGCGAAGCGCCCCCACCAACTAGGTGTTGGGGTGGCGCGAAGCGCCACCCCAACAGCTAGTTATTTTTATAATTTTTTAGAATATTCGGAAATATATTTTCAATCAATTCATTTTTGGACGTCACTAAATTACAGAAATCAGCAGGTAGTTGTATACGTCCTGAAATTGAGTCTACTGGGAGCTTTCCGTTTCCCATTGCTAGCAATTGATCTGAAAATGTTTGACCAGAGTCATCGTTTTGCAATCGGACACGCATATTTGTAGTTAATTTTAATGTTTTTACGTGTGCCCATAAATTAGAATTTTTCAGGCAAGCATTCATTTCGTCTGCAGGAGTTGATCTAGGTATTATAGGTAATGTTTGCCTGAAATCTCCTGCAAGCAATATTAATGTGCTGCCAAAGGGTTTCGAATTCCCTCTTAAATCTTTCAAGCATTGATCCAGAGCCTCGAGCGATTTTTTGTGTGCCATTGTGCACTCATCCCAAATAATAAGTTTGCATTGCTGCAATACTTTACCCATCCCAGATGATTTGGAAATATTGCACGTGGGAGTTTCTGTAGAATGCAAGTTCAGAGGCAATTTCAAAGCGGAATGAGCAGTTCTTCCACCAGGCAGCTATGTTGCGGCTATTCCGGACGACGCAATTGCCAACACTATATCATTTTTAGATCGAATTGATGCCAGAATCAGTTTTATCACAAACGTTTTACCAGTACCTCCTGGCGCATCCAAAAAGAAAATTTCTCCAACGTTGTTATCGACACAATGCATTATCGTATCATAAATGTCTTTTTGTTCCGACGTTAACTTGGAAATGTTATTTTGTACATTCGACAATAGATCACTCGTACTGTAACTTTGTTCACGATCCAATTCTACACATGTCGAAACAGCAGCGATACGGTTAGGTGAAGGCATTCCCAAACCCTGAAGAGGTTTGTTTGCCATACTTATGCAAATATCTTCTATAACAACTAAAGTGTAGTTATAAATTTCTGGTGTAAAATCAAAAGTCATGTCTGACGTCTCTAACTGTTTTCGATGAAGTATATCTTCGGACATTTTTGACTTATATTTTTCCCATAAATCTGTAGGAGCTGATGGAGAGCAAGTTTTTAAAATGATGCCAAACAATGCGCGAATTTGACTTGGGGTTGACGTTTCGCACGCGTCATTGATGCAGTTATCCCAGTGTTGGTCATTCTCCAATAAATTCAGAGCTTGGCATGCACTACGGTAAGTGTCATGTATAGTACCATTTACAGTCCTCAAATACTCAAAGGATGTCGGACCGGGTACATTCACCAAAAGCAGGCGTAGAAAGAAGCATTCATGTTGATTGGGGTGAACGGTGTAGAGTCTTCCTATCGTGGTATCTTTGAAGATGGTAGGTTGGCCGTCGACTGACTTACCCTGTTTTCGACGTTCAAATACTTTATTTTTAGTATTCCACGTGTAATACGAAGGCACTTCAGTATACAGCAGTTTTTTCGCAAAAGAATCATTTTTGCAAAGCGAAAAAAAAGCTGTTAATGTTGTATCCGGTGGATTCAGGACTCTTTGTTGCACGTTGGTTTCCGTGAAATAAACACGTTGACCATTCTGTAAATGTACCGCTAAGTGAACAACAGCTGGACTACGTTCATGTATCGGAAATGAAAGAATTCGCCAAACAGCTTCATTACTGCTTATGTATCTTCCAGCCTGATATTCTACGATTTCATCGAAATCTTTGATTTCGGACTGCAAGCCAAAAACTGCCATGTCACTGCCTTTGTTGACGTATTTACATATATATTTGATTGCCTTTACGGAGTTACAGTATTCAACGTTTATGTGTGCATTAAATGTTTTTGATAATAAAGGGGAATATGGAACAACCCACTGGTTATCTACTTCGATGGTGGTACCGTTACGCTTCTTTATTATTGCTGTTTTACCGCCATCTTCAGTAGATCTTCTTCTATATTGTGGGTAACCATCATTGCCAGTAATTGTTTTGGGTACTAAAAGTCGAGGATATTGCTTTGTGCACCTTCCTTTGGCCATGCATGGTGAATTTTCGTTCAGTGCACCGCAAGGTCCATGTATCATATTTTTTACAATAATATCATGTAACCCCTTATCGACATTTTTATCAGGTATTTCAGCGGAAATCACATCATCAATTTCGTTTGAAGTAATTTTTTTATGTAGCCAGATTAGTTTGTACATTGGTACAGCAATCTGTATTAAGATCTATACCGCATTTTTCTAGTGATTGCCCTTGAGCTTTGTTGATGGTGGTTGCAAATGCCAATCGAATTGGTGTAAGTGCACTACGGTACACTTACCGTAGTGCATGCCAAGCTCTGAATTTATTGGAGAATGACCAACACTGGGATAACTGCATCAATGACGCGTCCAAAACGTCAACCCCAAGTCAAATTCGTGCATTGCTTGGCATCATTTTAAAAACTTGCTCTCCATAAGCTCCAACAGAGTTATGGGAAAAATATAAGTCAAAAATGTCCGAAGATATACTCCATCGAAAACAGTTAGAGACGTCAGATATGACTTTTGATTTTACATCAGAAATTTATAACTACACTTTAGTTATTATAGAAGATTTGTGCGTACGTATGGCAAACAAACCTCTTCAGGATTTGGGAATGCCTTCACCTAACCGTATCGCTGCTGTTTTGACATGTGTAGAATTGGATCGTGAACAAAGTTAAAGTTCGAGTGATCTATTGTCGTATATACAAAATAACATTTCCAAGTTAACGTCGGAACAAAAAGACATTTATGATACGATAATGCATTGTGTCGATAACAACGTTGGAGAAATTTTCTTTTTGGATGCGCCAGGAGATACTGGTAAAACGTTTGTGATAAAACAGATTCTGGCATCAATTCGATCAAAAAATGATATAGCGTTGGCAATTGTGTCGTCCGGAATAGCCGCAACATTGCTGCCTGGTGGAAGAACTGCTCATTCCGCTTTGAAATTGCCTCTGAATTTGCAGTCTACAGAAACTCCCAGGTGCAATATTTCCAAATCATCTGGGATGGGCAAAGTATTGCAGTAATACAAACTTATTATTTGGGATGAGTGCACAATGGCACACAAAAAATCGCTCGAGGCTCTGGATCAATGCTTGAAAGATTTGCGAGGGAAGTCGAAAACCTTTGGGAGCACATTAATATTGCTTGCGGGAGATTTCAGGCAAACATTACCTATAATGCGGAGATCAACCCCTGCAGACAAAATGAATGCTTGCCTGAGAAATTCTAATTTATGGGCACACGTAAAAACATTAAAATTAACTACAAATATGCGTGTCCGATTGCAAAACGATGACTCTGGTCAAATATTTTCAGATCAATTGCTGGCAATTGGAAACAGAAAGCTCCCAGTAGACTCAATTTCAGGACGTATACAACTACCTGCTGATTTCTGTAATTTAGTGAACTCCGAAAATGAATTGATTGAAAAAGTATTTCCGAATATTCTAAAAAATTATGAAAATAATAAATGGCTAAGTGAAAGAGCGGTTCTCGCACCCAAAAATATAGACGTCCACGAAATCAACAATATTGTTTTGACCAAGATTCGAGACCAGGCAGTCCTTTACAAGTCAGTCGACACAGTTTTGGAACCAAATGAAGCGGTTAATTATCCAACTGAATTTTTAAATTCCATAGATCTTTCAGGGTTTCCACCATACGTGCTACAACTAAAAATAGGCGTACCAATAATACTTTTAAGAAATATCAACCCACCAAAGCTTTGCAATGGCACGCGACTTGCCGTAAAAAAACAATGGAAAACCTAATAGAGGCCACAATCTTGACAGGGCCTTTTAAGGGTGAGGCTGTTCTTATTCCTCGCATTCCCATGATTCCAACGGATCTACCTTTTCAATTTAAACGATTGCAATTCCCAATTCGATTAGCGTTTGCAATCACCATTAACAAAGCTCAAGGTCAATCATTAGAAAAATGTGGTATAGATCTTAATACTGATTGTTTTTCCCATGGACAATTGTACGTTGCATGTTCGAGGGTCGGTAAACCTGACAATCTATTTATATGTAGCGACAATTTGACAGCGAAGAATGTTGTATATTCGCAAGTTTTACGCAGTTAATTTGTATTGTATAAAATAAGTTGTCTGTCTGTCTGTGGATGGATCAGGTGACGTCACCTGAAAAAACTGGATCAGGTGACGTCAAAACTGAAAAAACTAAAAAAAGGCAAAAACTACAAAAAAAACTAAAAGCTAATAAAAAAAATAAAAAGCTAAAAAACTAAAAAAACTAAAAAAAAGGCAAAAACTACAAAAAAAACTAAAAACTAATAAAAAAGCTAAAAAACTAAAAAAACTAAAAAAAGGCAAAAACTACAAAAAAAACTAAAAACTAATAACAAAACTAAAAAAGCTAAAAAACTAAAAAAACTAAAAAAACTAAAAAAAGGTAAAAAACTAAAAAAACTAAAACTAAAAAAAAAACTAAAAAAAAGGAAAAAACTGAAACATAAGCTAAAATAAAGGTAAAAACCAATAAAAAACTAAAAAAAAAACTGAAAAAACTAAAAAAAGGCAAAAACTACAAAAAAAACTAAAAACTAATAAAAAAAGTAAAAAAGCTAAAAAACTAAAAAAACTAAAAAAACTAAAAAAAGGTAAAAAACTAAAAAAAATAAAAAATAAAAAAAAAACTAAAAAAAAGGAAAAAACTGAAAAATAAGCTAAAATAAAGGTAAAAACCAATAAAAAACTAAAAAGAAAAAAAGGAAAAAACTAAAAAAAATTTTCATCTCAAAAACTAAAAAAACTAAAAAAGGTAAAAACTAAAAGAACTAAAAAAGAAAAAAATAAATGACGAAACTCAAAGAGAAAGCGACCAGGACAAAAGGAATGTTCGATTAGCAATCAACAAAGCACCGGGACACAGGGAGTATAAATGACGACCAGGACATAAGTAAAAAAAAAAACTATCTATATATATAAAAATAAGTTGTCTGTGGATCTGTGGATCGTGGATCAGGTGACGTCACCTGAAAAAACTGGATCAGGTGACGTCAAAACTGAAAAAACTAAAAAAAGGCAAAAACTACAAAAAAAACTAAAAACTAATAAAAAAAATAAAAAAGCTAAAAAACTAAAAAAACTAAAAAAAGGCAAAAACTACAAAAAAAACTAAAAACTAATAAAAAAGCTAAAAAACTAAAAAAACTAAAAAAAAGGCAAAAACTACAAAAAAAAACTAAAAACTAATAAAAAAAATAAAAAAGCTAAAAAACTAAAAAAACTAAAAAAACTAAAAAAAGGTAAAAAACTAAAAAAACTAAAAACTAAAAAAAAAACTAAAAAAAAGGAAAAAACTGAAAAATAAGCTAAAATAAAGGTAAAAACCAATAAAAAACTAAAAAAAACTGAAAAAACTAAAAAAAGGCAAAAACTACAAAAAAACTAAAAACTAATAAAAAAAGTAAAAAAGCTAAAAAACTAAAAAAACTAAAAAAAGGTAAAAAACTAAAAAAAATAAAAAATAAAAAAAAACTAAAAAATAAGGAAAAAACTGAAAAATAAGCTAACATAAAGGTAAAAACCAATAAAAAACTAAAAAAAAGGAAAAAACTAAAAAAAATTTTCATCTAAAAAACTAAAAAAAACTAAAAAAGGTAAAAACTAAAAGAACTAAAAAAGAAAAAAATAAATGACGACACTCAAAGAGAAAGCGACCAGGACAAAAGGAATGTTCGATTAGCAATCAACAAAGCACCGGGACACAGGGAGTATAAATGACGACCAGGACATAAGTAAAAAAAAAATTAACAAAACTAAAAAGAAGGTAAAAACTACAAAAAAACTAAAAAGAAAAAAAACTAAAAACTAATAAAAAAACTAAAAAATCTAAAAATCTAAATAAACTAAAAAAGAAAAAAAAAGGAAAAAAATAAAGGAGAAAAACAAAACTAAAAAACGAATGTATATACAGACCGGTACACCGGGATACAAATGACGACCGGGACACAGGGAATATAAATGACGACCGGGACACAGGGACACAACTACAACGGGGACACCGGGGGCAACAGGGGGATATAAATGACGACCGGGACAAAAAAACTAAAAAGAAAAAAAAAATAAAAACTAATAAAAAAACTAAAAAATCTAAAAATCTAAATAAGCTAAAAAAGAAAAAAAAAGGAAAAAAATAAAGGAGAAAAACAAAACTAAAAAACGAATGTATATACAGACCGGGACACCGGGATACAAATGACGACCGGGACACAGGGAATATAAATGACGACCGGGACACAGGGACACAACTACAACGGGGACACCGGGGGAAACAGGGGGATGTAAATGACGACCGGGACACCGGGACAGGGAATGGTCGATTAGCAATCACCATCAACAAAGCTCAAGGGCAATCATTAGAATCATGAGGTATAGATCTGAATACAGATTGTTTTCCCATGGACCATTATATGTCGCATGTTCAAGAGTCGGTAAACCTGACAATCTATTTATATGCAAAGACAATGGGACAGCAAAGAATGTTGTATATTCGCAAGTTTTACGTAGTTAAAACCATATATATATATATATATATATATATATATATATATATATATATATATATATATATATATATATATATATATATATATATATATATATATATATATATATATATATATATATATATATATATATATATATATATATATCTATATTCACAGGTGGGACATAGGGACACAACTACAATGGCGCGTAACTATTATGGCGCGTAACGACTTACGCGCGCGGGGGGGCTTGGGGGGGGCGCGAAGCGCCCCCACCAACTAGGTGTTGGGGTGGCGCGAAGCGCCACCCCAACAGCTAGTATATCTATATATATAAAAATAAGTTGTCTGTGGGTGGATCTGTGGATGGATCAGGTGACGTCATGTTTGTCCGCATATGACGTCTGAATTATTTCACACTAATACAAAAGAAGAAAAAAACTAAAAAAGGTAAAAACTACAAAAAAAACTAAAAAGAAAAAAAAAACTAAAAAAGCTAAAAAACTAAAAAAAAACTAAAAAAAGGTAAAAATCTAATAACTAAAAAAAACTGAAAAAATAAAAAAAGGCAAAAACTACAAAAAAATAAAAACTAATAAAAAAACTAAAAAAGCTAAAAAACTAAAAAAACTAAAAAAAACTAAAAAAAGGTAAAAAACTAAAAAAAACTAAAAACTAAAAAAGAAAAAACTAAAAAAAAGGAAAAAACTGAAAAATAAAAGAGAAAAAGAAAACTAAAAAAATATGAATAAATATATATAAAAATAAGTTGTTTGTGGGTTATGTCTGTCTGTCTGTCTGTCGAGTGACGTCGTGTTTGTCCGCATATGACGTCTGAATTATTTCACACTAATACAAAAGAAGAAAAAAAACTAAAAAAGGTAAAAAGGGTTTTTTTGGTAAAAACAAAAAAAACTAAAAACTAAAAAAGAAAAAACTAAAAAAAAGGAAAAAACTGAAAAATAAGAGAAAAAGAAAACTAAAAAAATATTAATAAGTATAAAAAATATAAATATAAATATAATATAAATTAGCAATCAACAAAGCACCGAGAAACAAATGACGACCGGGACACAGGGAGTATAAATGACGACCAGGACATAAGTAAAAAAAAAAACTAAAAAAACTAAAAAAACTGTCTGTCTGTCGAGTGACGTCGTGTTTGTCCGCATATGACGTCTGAATAATTTCACACTAATACAAAAGAAGAAAAAAAACTAAAAAAGGTAAAAACTACAAAAAAAACTAAAAAGAAAAAAAACTAAAAAGGCTAAAAAACTAAAAAAAACTAAAAAAAGGTAAAAAACTAAAAACTAAAAAAAAACTGAAAAAACTAAAAAAAGGCAAAAACTAAAAAAAAACTAAAAACTAATAAAAAAAATAAAAAAGCTAAAAAACTAAAAAAAACTAAAAAAACTAAAAAAAGGTAAAAAACAAAAAAAAACTAAAAACTAAAAAAGAAAAAACTAAAAAAAAGGAAAAAACTGAAAAATAAGAGAAAAAGAAAACTAAAAAATATTAATAAATATAAAAAATATAAATATAAATATAATATAAATTAGACGACCAGGACATAAGTAAAAAAAAAAACTAAAAAAAACTAAAAAAATGGTAAAAACTACAAAAAAACTAAAAACTAATAAAAAAACTAAAAAATCTAAAAATCTAAATAAACTAAAAAAGAAAAAAAAGAAAAAAGGAAAAAAATAAAGGAGAAAAACAAAACTAAAAAACGAATGTATATACAGACCGGGACACCGGGATACAAATGACGACCGGGACACAGGGAATATAAATGACGACCGGGACACAGGGACACAACTACAATGGGGATGCCGGGGGGCACAGGGGGATATAAATGACGACCGGGACACAAGGAATATAAATGACGCCCGGGACACTCATAGAGAAATCAGAGACTGGGATACCGGGACACAAATGACAACCGGGACACAGGGAATATAAATGACGACCGGGACACAGGGACATAACTACAAAGGGGACGCCGGGGTGCACAGGGGCATATATAAATGACGATGGCGACTCAGAGAATGGTCGATTAGCAATCACCATCAACAAAGCTCAAGGGCAATCATTAGAATCATGAGGTATAGATCTGAATACGGATTGTTTTCCCATGGACCATTATATGTTGCATGTTCAAGAGTCGGTAAACCTGAAAATCTATTTATATGCACAGACAATGGGACAGCAAAGAATGTTGTATATTCGCAAGTTTCACGTAGTTAAAAACATATATATATATATATATATATATATATATATATATATATATATATATATATATATATATATATATATATATATATTATATATATATATATATATATATCTATATTCACAGGTGGGACATAGGGACACAACTACAATGGCGCGTAACGACTTACGCGCGCGGGGGGGCTTGGGGGGGGGGGGGTGCGAAGCGCCCCCACCAACTAGGTGTTGGGGTGGTGCGAAGCGCCACCCCAACAGCATACTAATATATATATATATATATATTATATATATTATAATATATAATATATATAATACCACCCCAACACCTAGTTGGTGGGGGCGCTTCGCGCCCCCCCCCCAAGCCCCCCCGCGCGCGTAAGTCGTTACGCGCCATAATAGTTACGCGCCATTGTAGTTGTGTCCCTATGTCCCACCTGTGAATATAGATATATATATATATATATATATATATATATATATATATATATATATATATATATATATATATATATATATATATATATATATATATATATATATATATATATATATATATATATATATATATATATATATATATATATATATATATATATATATGGTTTTAACTACGTAAAACTTGCGAATAGACAACATTCTTTGCTGTCACATTGTCTTTGCATATAAATAGATTGTCAGGTTTACCGACTCTTGAACATGCAACATATAATGGTCCATGGGAAAACAATCTGTATTCAGATCTATACCTCATGATTCTAATGATTGCCCTTGAGCTTTGTTGATGGTGATTGCTAATCGACCATTCCCTGTCCCGGTGTCCCGGTCGTCATTTACATCCCCCTGTTTCCCCCGGTGTCCCCGTTGTAGTTGTGTCCCTGTGTCCCGGTCGTCATTTATATTCCCTGTGTCCCGGTCGTCATTTGTATCCCGGTGTCCCGGTCTGTATATACATTCGTTTTTTAGTTTTGTTTTTCTCCTTTATTTTTTTCCTTTTTTTTCTTTTTTAGCTTATTTAGATTTTTAGATTTTTTAGTTTTTTTATTAGTTTTTAGTTTTTTTTTCTTTTTAGTTTTTTTGTCCTGGTCGTCATTTATATCCCCCTGTTTCCCCCGGTGTCCCCGTTGTAGTTGTGTCCCTGTGTCCCGGTCGTCATTTATATTCCCTGTGTCCCGGTCGTCATTTGTATCCCGGTGTACCGGTCTGTATATACATTCGTTTTTTAGTTTTGTTTTTCTCCTTTATTTTTTTCCTTTTTTTTTCTTTTTTAGTTTATTTAGATTTTTAGATTTTTTAGTTTTTTTATTAGTTTTTAGTTTTTTTTTCTTTTTAGTTTTTTTGTAGTTTTTACCTTCTTTTTAGTTTTGTTAATTTTTTTTTTTACTTATGTCCTGGTCGTCATTTATACTCCCTGTGTCCCGGTGCTTTGTTGATTGCTAATCGAACATTCCTTTTGTCCTGGTCGCTTTCTCTTTGAGTGTCGCCATTTATTTTTTTCTTTTTTAGTTTTTTTAGTTTTTACCTTTTTTAGTTTTTTTTAGTTTTTTAGATGAAAATTTTTTTTAGTTTTTTCCTTTTTTTCTTTTTAGTTTTTTATTGGTTTTTACCTTTATGTTAGCTTATTTTTCAGTTTTTTCCTTTTTTTTAGTTTTTTTTATTTTTTAGTTTTTTTTAGTTTTTTACCTTTTTTTTAGTTTTTTTAGTTTTTTTAGTTTTTTTTAGTTTTTTAGCTTTTTTACTTTTTTTATTAGTTTTTAGTTTTTTTTGTATTTTTTGCCTTTTTTTTAGTTTTTTCAGTTTTTTTTTTAGTTTTTTATTGGTTTTTACCTTTATTTTAGCTTATTTTTCAGTTTTTTCCTTTTTTTTAGTTTTTTTTAGTTTTTAGTTTTTTTAGTTTTTTACCTTTTTTTAGTTTTTTTAGTTTTTTTAGTTTTTTAGCTTTTTTATTTTTTTTATTAGTTTTTAGTTTTTTTTGTAGTTTTTGCCTTTTTTTTAGTTTTTTTAGTTTTTTAGCTTTTTTATTAGTTTTTAGTTTTTTTGTAGTTTTTGCCTTTTTTTAGTTTTTTTAGTTTTTTAGCTTTTTTATATTTTTTATTAGTTTTTAGTTTTTTTTGTAGTTTTTGCCTTTTTTTAGTTTTTTCAGTTTTGACGTCACCTGATCCAGTTTTTTCAGGTGACGTCACCTGATCCACGATCCACAGATCCACAGACAACTTATTTTTATATATATAGATAGTTTTTTTTTTTACTTATGTCCTGGTCGTCATTTATACTCCCTGTGTCCCGGTGCTTTGTTGATTGCTAATCGAACATTCCTTTTGTCCTGGTCGCTTTCTCTTTGATTTTCGTCATTTATTTTTTTCTTTTTTAGTTCTTTTAGTTTTTACCTTTTTTAGTTTTTTTTAGTTTTTTAGATGAAAATTTTTTTTAGTTTTTTCCTTTTTTTCTTTTTAGTTTTTTATTGGTTTTTACCTTTATTTTAGCTTATTTTTCAGTTTTTTCCTTTTTTTTAGTTTTTTTTTTATTTTTTATTTTTTTTAGTTTTTTACCTTTTTTTAGTTTTTTTAGTTTTTTTTAGTTTTTTAGCTTTTTTACTTTTTTTATTAGATTTTAGTTTTTTTTTGTAGTTTTTGCCTTTTTTTAGTTTTTTCAGTTTTTTTTTTAGTTTTTTATTGGTTTTTACCTTTATTTTAGCTTATTTTTCAGTTTTTTCCTTTTTTTTTTAGTTTTTTTTAGTTTTTAGTTTTTTAGTTTTTTACCTTTTTTTAGTTTTTTTAGTTTTTTTAGTTTTTTAGCTTTCTTATTTTTTTATTAGTTTTTAGTTTTTTTTGTAGTTTTTGCCTTTTTTTAGTTTTTTAGTTTTTAGTTTTTAGTTTTAGTGTAGTTTGTGCCTTTTTTTAGTTTTTTTAGTTTTTAGCTTTTTTATTTTTTTTATTAGTTTTTAGTTTTTTTTGTAGTTTTTGCCTTTTTTTAGTTTTTTCAGTTTTGACGTCACCTGATCCAGTTTTTTCAGGTGACGTCACCTGATCCATCCACAGACAGACAGACAACTTATTTTTATATATATAGATATATATATATATATATATATATATATATATATATATATATATATATATATATATATATATATATATATATATATATATATACATATATATATATATATATATTATATTATATATATATATATATATATATATATATATATATATATATATATATATACTAGCTGTTGTCCATTGTCTGTGCATACAAATAGATTGTCAGGTTTACCGACTGTTGAATATGCAACATATAATTGTCCATGGGAGAAACAATCTGTATTCAGATCTATACCTGATTATTCTAAGGGTTGCCCTTGAGCCTTGTTGATGGTGATTACTAATCGAACATTCCCTGTATCCCAGTCGTCATATATATATCCCCCTGCTCCCCTGGCGTCCCGTTGTTGTTGTTTCCCTGTGTCCCGGTCGTTATTTGTGTCCCAGTGTCCCAGTCTGTAATTTCTCTTTGAGTGTCGCAGTCATCATTTATATTCCCTGTGTCCCGGTCGTCATTTGTGTCCCGGTGCTTTGTTGATGGTGATTGCTAATCGAACATTCCTTGTGTCCCGGTCGTCATTTATATTCCCTGTGTCCCGGTGTCCTGGTCGTCATTTGTGTCCCGGTCTGTAATTTCAATTCGAACAATCCCTGTGTCCCGGTCGTCATTTATATTCCATGTGTCCCGATGTCCTGGTCGTCATTTGTGTCCCGGTCTGTAATTACTATTCGAACAATCCCTGTGTCCCGGTCGTCATTTATATATCCCGCCTGTGCCCCCGGCATCCCCGTTGTAGTTGTGTCACTGTGTCCCGGTCGTCATTTATATTCCCTGTGTCCCGGTCGTGATTTGTGTCCGGGTGTCCCAGTCTGTAATTTTTCTTTGAGGTTCCCAGTCGTCATTTATATTCCCAGTGTCCCGGTCGTCATTTGTGTCCCGGTATGTAATTTCATCAGTTGATAAACATGACGTCAGTCAACAAACAGCTTCATGACGCATACAGCTCAATCCTTACATTGACGTCAGTCGACACAAAAACATGACGTCACTCGACACACACACAGACAACTTATTTATATATATAGCTGTTGGGGTGGCGCTTTGCACCACCTCAACACCTAGTTGGTGGGGGCGCTTCGCGCTTCCCCAAGGCCCCCCGCACGCGCAAGTCGTTACGCGCCATTGTAGTTGTGTCCCTGTGTCCCATTTGTGAATATATATATATATATATATATATATATATATATATATATATATATATATGTATATATATATATATATATATATATATATATATATATATATATATATACTAGCTGTTGGGGTGGCGCTTCGTGCCACCCCAACACCTAGTTGGCCCCCCCGCGCGCGTTAGTCGTTACGCGCCATATTAGTTACGCGCCATTGTAGTTGTGTCCCTATGTCCCACCTGTGAATCGACCATTCCCTGAGTCGCCATCGTCATTTATATATCCCCCTGTGCACCCCGGCGTCCCCTTGTAGTTATGTCCCTATGTCCCGGTCGTCGTCATTTATACTCCCTGTGTCCCGGTGCTTTGTTGATTGCTAATCGAACATTCCTTTTGTCCCGGTCGCTTTCTCTTTGAGTGTCGTCATTTATTTAGATTGTTTCTCCTTTATTTTTCAGTTTTTTCCTTTTTTAGTTTTTTTTCTTTTTTAGTTCTTTTAGTTTTTACCTTTTTTAGTTTTTTTTAGTTTTTTAGATGAAAATTTTTTTTAGTTTTTTTCCTTTTTTTCTTTTTAGTTTTTTATTGGTTTTTACCTTTTTTTTTAGCTTTTTTAGTTTTTTTCGTTTTTCTTTTTACTTTTTTTTTAGTTTTTATCTTTTTTATTTTTTTATTTTTATTCTTAATTTTATTAGTTTTCTTTTTCTCTTCTATTTTTCAGTTTTTTCCTTTTTTTTAAGTTTTTTTTTTTAGTTTTTAGTTTTTTAGTTTTTTTTCCTTTTTTCTTTTTAGTTTTTTATTGGTTTTTACCTTTTTTTTAGCTTTTTTAGTTTTTTCCGTTTTTTCTTTTTAATTTTTTTTAGTTTTTATCTTTTTTATCTTTTTTATTTTATTCTTAATTTTATTCATTTATATATCCCCCTGTGCACCCCGGCGTCCCCTTTGTAGTTATGTCCCTGTGTCCCGGTCGTCGTCATTTATACTCCCTGTGTCCCGGTGCTTTGTTGATTGCTAATCGAACATTCCTTTTGTCTCGGTCGCTTTCTCTTTGAGTGTCGTCATTTATTTAGATTGTTTCTCCTTTATTTTTCAGTTTTTTTCCTTTTTTTAGTTTTTTTTTTCTTTTTAGTTCTTTTAGTTTTTACCTTTTTTAGTTTTTTTAGTTTTTTAGATGAAATTTTTTTTTAGTTTTTTTCCTTTTTTTCTTTTTAGTTTTTATTGGTTTTTACCTTTTTTTAGCTTTTTTAGTTTTTTTCGTTTTTTCTTTTTACTTTTTTTTAGTTTTTATCTTTTTTATTTTTTTTTATTTTTATTCTTAATTTTATTAGTTTTCTTTTTCTCTTCTATTTTTCAGTTTTTTCCTTTTTTTTAAGTTTTTTTTTTAGTTTTTAGTTTTTTTAGTTTTTTTCCTTTTTTTCTTTTTAGTTTTTTATTGGTTTTTACCTTTTTTTTAGCTTTTTTAGTTTTTTCGTTTTTCGTTTTTACTTTTTTTTTAGTTTTTATCTTTTTTATTTTTTTTATTTTATTCTTAATTTTATTAGTTTTCTTTTTCTCTTCTATTTTTCAGTTTTTTCCTTTTTTTAAGTTTTTTTTTAGGTTTTTAGTTTTTTTAGTTTTTTAGTTTTTTTAGATTTTTAGTTTTTTAGCTTTTTTATTTTTTTTATTAGTTTTTAGTTTTTTTTGTAGTTTTTGCCTTTTTTTAGTTTTTTCAGTTTTTTTTTAGTTTTTAGTTTTTACCTTTTTTGTGGATCGTCACCTGATCCACAGATCCACAGACAACTTATTTTTATATATATAGATATTCATTTATATATCCCCCTGTGCACCCCGGCGTCCCCTTTGTAGTTATGTCCCTGTGCCCCGGTCGTCGTCATTTATACTCCCTGTGTCCCGGTGCTTTGTTGATTACTAATCGAACATTCCTTTTGTCTCGGTCGCTTTCT